>NC_060122.1:22567572-22840072 GCF_021461395.2 Schistocerca americana | reverse complement strand
TGCTATTGTACTGTTATTTTTAGATGGTCACCTTACTGTGATCAATTGTTGGAAAGTTTTTCAGTTCTGAGATCCAAATGATGTCTGTATATAATAAGTCATTTATTTATGAAAATCTTGACATTTACCTCGTTTAAATAACAGAAAATAACTTCCCAAGTAAACGAATGTAAAGTATCATGTGTAGATTGAGAAATTGCTCCAATTAAACGAGCATAAAATCGTATAGGATATTGAAACCACAAAGCTCTCTAGAAGTTCAGTTCAGTCGTAAATGTCCTGCTAGCACTGTAGAGATGTACCTTAGGTTCATAAAGACTACTTGGGAAATGCTACAAGCTTTCCTATTTTGTGCATCTTGCAGGTGCAAAGTAAACAAGTTGGAGACCCACAAAATAGTACAATTAATCGGGCAACTTGAGTAGTATAACAAATCCCACAAATTGTGAGCTCCTCAGAAAGCAGACAGCAGAAGTGCAGAATGCAAAACTAACTTGAAAATCAGCAAACGTGTGCAGACAGCTCCTGGTAAAGATGGCTCAAGTGGCAGCAGAAAAAGGCTGCCACAGCTGTCCTCCAGAACACAAGTGAACTGGTCAGCTTCCTCGCGCAGAGTGCTTAAAATTCTTTCCTCTAAGCCTAAATCTCAACTTTTCCAAAAACTGTACGTGGAGAGGACGACACGAAGCTGTTATCACAGTGACCAGTGAGAATTTCATTTAATGTAGTCGAATACTGGGGAACCCTGCAGAAATTTCCCATTCTCAGCTTACAGAATGTGTCTTAACACACGAGAGGTCAGTATCACTTCCTAGCCGTTCCACTCATCAGCCGAGCACTTTGCACCTAAACACAGTGGCAAGCAAGACTCAGTCGATCAGATAACGAGATTTGAAGGAAAAAGGCAACAAATTTTCTCACATTAGCCGAGTGGTGATGTGTTAGTCCATTCTCAGATCTGTGTAGTGGGAAGTGAATTTGTCACATGTCGCTATACTTTAGGGACTTGCAGGGGCTTAGCAGGAGCTGCCTTCCAAAGAGTGTGCCGTGTTCACTGCCAAAGTGAAGGTTAGGGGCTTATAGCAATTACTTCCTCTAACTGCAGTGCCCCAGGGATCCTCTTCCTTTTTCCAGAGCCACTGTGACTGACCTTTGGTGATTGAGGTAGACAATGGGACAGACACCTGGTCTGCTCATTGCTAAACAGGGTAATTGAAGCCTTCCTCCAGAATGCAGGTCTTGTGCTCTCTTCTAAAAGAGCCAAGAAATGAGCAGGAAAATAATCAAATATCACTCAGTGGTACGCAACGATCACACTGAAAAACAAAAAGGAAAGTTACATGTGACTTGTGGCTGCCTAGTGATGCTTGCTAAATTATTTCCATTGTTGTACTCTACTTCACACGTGCTATACATCCAGCAATCATTTTGTGTATTGCAGAAGTTGTCAGACTTTCTTGAAGAAGGAAGGCTGGGTTGAAGGTGCTGTTAATCAGTAGTAGGTCATATGAAACCATACCCACTTCTGAATGTTGTTTACTGTCTTTTATATTCATGGCATACTGAAATTTATACATTCCTCGTTGTTTGATATTTTAGAAATACTTTTTCTCTTATGACGGGAAAGTGTGAACTATTCCAGACACACACACACACACACACACACACACACACACACACACACACACACCTTTTTTCATATTTCTTTCTCCAAACACACACAGTCCCCCCCCCCCTTCCCCCCTTTCCTCCCTATGCGAAACATACAAAATTAGCAGATTACTATCCAGCTTTGTATAAACAGTATTCTGTCTTATATTTACCTGTGCACATCATCTTATGGAACATAAGTCTCTGATTATAGCATAAACAAACCCATCCAATAGTAGTGACAATTGGGTTCATTTCAGTGCTAAGAAACATTACTTCTGCGACTTCATGGGCAATAACAACGCAGTTACCCACCTGTCATTGTTATCGTTGTCGCCGTCCTCCTCCTCCTCCTCCTCCTCCTCCTCCTCCTCCTCAAGCCTGAAAACAAATTAGCGTGTTCTTGAATTATTTTCCATTCAGAATTTACCATTTTTTTGGTAAATTAGTCATTCACAGGTTCCTTTCATTGCTTCATGTATATATCACATTACTTTATAGACCACCTTATTTCCATTATTAACTAGTTGTTTCTGACACATTTATACAACTATACAAATATGTAAAAAATCTTTTGAATATTTCCATACAATTTTCTCTCTGTTAATTGCTACAACATTTTCCGTTGTAAATGATGAAATGTCTACCACAGAAGACACCTCCCTACCTCTTGTCCCCTCCTGTTTTACTCCTTTTTCATACTGTTGTTGTTATTCAGTTGCTCCTTCACATAAAATTTTCATTGTTTTTCCTCTCATCCTTGCCCCATTTGAGCTTTTCTTTTCTTTGACTTCTTCATACTTGTAATTTGTTTTGCTGTGTGCCTGAGTAGCTTCATTAAATAAGTGTTTGTATAATATTTATTTTCTGAGACTCTGAATGTGTTGCAACTTGGAAGTTGATACGGGGTACCACTCTTACCTAAGATAATTTTCGTTTTCAGTCTCTAGCATTATGATTTTTTTAGCTGTGTATCTATTTTTATTCAGCATCTTAATAATATGTAATAACTTGAAGTTTAAAAATTGTTGAGGACACCACATTCCGCGTAACTTGTTTATTGTTTGATAAAATAGTCTAGTTCCAATGTGTTTTCTTCTGAAAAAGTTTGTTATCTACAGATGTTGCTCTTCATGGTAAATTGTGTTAATGTGTAGCCTCTTGCAATTTCTGACACCATACCCAAATTGTCCCTTTCAATTTTTTCTTACTTTTACTAAAACCCCACATTACCACCATGTAGCGGAATTTGCCCCTGTATGTCAGTCTGTAAATAGATCTTATCTCTTTGTGATAAAGTTATCATGTTGATGGATAAATTTGAGTGAATTGCAGTTAATATCTTTTGTTTATTCTTAAAAGCCTTGTTTTTCTGTGCAATTCCTTCAGTATATGTGATACTATTGTAACTGACTCGATTACCTTAATGACCACATCTGAATAAGCTCCTTGATCTATTCCTCTGTTATTAGCAGTTACCATACCTCTCTTAAAGAACACATTAGTGTTACTGTAGACGGTGCAGAGCTGGTGCCACATGGTCACTGCTGATGCAGATCCTGGCAGTGAATGATGAAGAGAGCTTTTGCAATAGTTCCAGTTGCCCAGTTTGTCTGTATATCAGTGTGGATTGTCGGGCATTTCTACAGGGAACGGTGTACCTCTCAGCCATATAAGAATAGCAGTTGTAGAAAAGATTGGAACTGACAAGGACCAGAAATAGGTGTTGGTCTTGGTCAGCAGTATTAGGTTTCGAAATTGGTAGAAATTGCAGTCAATGGACAGAGGCCCATCTCGGTCAGTTTTCAAGTGAAAATTGAGAATGAAACTGCGTGCTATGGATATTTGGAGTGAGGAACCCCACTGTTAGTGACTTCATTAAAATATAGTGTACCCGAGAAATTTGTTGACACCTTTCAGTTGATTGAGGGCCTTATCAAAATCGGAGGCGGTATTATTGTAATGTCTCCTGGATGTGACAATTCTTTCGCGCTCGCACGTGTCTACTTTTTCTTTTTTTTTTTCCTCCTGCGCTATATTGTTGCGTCGGTGAGCTCTACAGCGACATAAACGGCACCCCTCCCTAGAGCACCTAATAGTCTTTAAATAGCTCCGTGCCCACGTTCGCCACCTTATCAGATGGCGGAAGCAGGAATGTTGTGAGAGGTACTTGTCAACCATTGGGTGCCATATGTCATCTTCCCAAGTTTGGATGAAGATAAGATATCTTTTTGGGTACCAGACCCCAGCAGGTGTCCCTGGCGTTAATATCAATGGTGTGCTCTCTACCAATGAAGTGCAATTGCCGAGCACTTCACTGAGCACTATGCTCAAGCCGCTGCATCATAGAGCTATCCCCCAGCTTTTTGCACCCTCAAACAGCGGGTGGAAAGGAAGGTTCTCTCATTCACTACACACCACAGTGAACCCTATAACGCCCCATTTACAGAGTGGGAGCTCCTCAGCGCCTTTGCACATCGCCCCGACACAGCTCCTGGGACAGATCAGATCCACAGTGAGATGATTAAACATCTCTCATCTGACTACAAGCAGTATCTCCTTGTCATCTTCAACCGGACCTGGTGCGATGGTGCCTTTGCATTGCAGTGGCATGAGAGCACCATCATTCCAGTCCTAAAACTTAATAAAAATCTGCCTGATGTGGATAGCTATCGGCCCATCAGCCTCAACAACGTTCTTTGTAAGCTGCTGCAGCAGTTGGATTGGGTCCTGGAGTCACATGGCCTACTGGCTCCATGTCAGGGTAGCTTCCACCAGAGTTGCTGTACCACTGATAATCTTTTGTCCCTTGAGTCTGCCATCCGAACAGACATTTCCAGATGTCAACATCTGGTTGCCATCTTTTTTGACTTACGTAAAACATAATACACGACCTTGTTACGTCATATCCTCACCACATTGTATGAGTGGGGTCTCTGGAGACCACTGCTGATTTTTATCTAAAACTTGCTGTCGCTCCATACTTTGCGTGTCCAAGTTGATGCCTCCCATAGTCCCCCCCCCCCCCCCCATATTCAGGAGAATGGCGTACCACAGGGTTCCATATTGAGTATATCTCTACTTTAAATAGTGGCCAGCAACGGCCTAGCAGCAGGTGTAGGGCCATCGGTCTCCCCTTCTCTGTATGCGGATGACTTCTGCATTTCGTATTGCTCCTCAAGTACTGGTGTTGCTGAGCAGCGCCTACAGGGAGCCATTCACAAGGCGCAGTCATGGGCTCTAGCCCACGGCTTCCAGTTTTCAGCTGGGAAGTCGCGTGTCATGCACTTCTGTTGGCATAGTACCGTTCATCCGAGACCTGAACTTTATCTTAATGACGATCCACTCACTGTAGTGGAGAAGTATCGATTCTTAGGACTGGTTTTTGATGCCCAACTGAGTTGACTACCTCACCTTAGTCAGCCTAAGCAGGAGTGCTGCCTGAGCAACACCAAGTAGGATGCAGATTACTCTATGCTGCTGCAGCTTTACAGAGCACTTCATCTCCCGCATCGGCGACCCAGGTCAGGGCTCACGATTGCGGCTCACGTGCGATCCCTTCTCTCTGAACTGGAGTCCTTTCCTTTACCAACGCTACTTTAGGTCCATGCACATACACCTCCATGGTGTACATCTCGGCCAAAGCTTCGTCTGGACCTTTTGCATGGCCCTAAGGACTCCGTTAACCCCGCCATTCTCCGCTGTCAATTCCTCTCGATTCTTGACTTGTTCCGGGGCTCTGAAGTTGTCAGCACCGATGGCTCAACTGCTGATGGTAATGTTGGCTTTGCCTATTTCGTCAGAGGCCATATTGAACAGCATTCCTTGTCCATTAGCTGCAGTGTAATCACTGCAGAACTTGTAGCCATATCTGGTGCACTTCAGTATATCTGTTCCTCTTCTGGTGAGTTATTTCTTCACTGTTCTGACTCCCTGAGCGCCTTACATGCTATCAACCAGTGCTACCCTTGCCATTCTTTGGTAGCGAACATCCAGGAGTCCATCTCTGCCCTGGAATGGTCCGTTTGTTCAGTGCTGTTTGTGTGGACCCCAGGACACGCCGGAATCCCAAGCAACGAACTTGCTGACGGGCTGGCCAAACAGGCTACATGGAAACCGCTCTTGGAGATGGGCATATCTGAAACTGACCTGCGTTCTGTCTTAACGCCACAAAGTTTTACGGCTTTGGGATATGGAGTAGCATAACAGTATGCACAACAAACTGTGTGTCATTAAAGAGACTGCAAATGTGTGGAAGTCATCCCTGCGGGCTTCTCGCAGGGAATCAGTTGTCCTTTGTCGACTCCGCATTGGCCGTACGTGGCTCTGACATGGTTATCTCCTCCGTTGCGAGGACTCACCTCTGTCTCGCTGTGGCTGCCAAATGACAGTTGTCCACCTCTTGCTGGACTGCCAACTTTCCACCACTCTGCGGCAGACTTTTAACCGTCCCAGCACTCTACCTTTGGTACTGGGTGACGATGCCTCAACAGCAGCTTTAGTTTTAAGTTTTATTTGTGAGGGTGGGTTTTATCACTTGATCTGAATGTTAGTGCATATCCTTTTTCCCCTCTGTGTCCTCCACCCTAGGGCCTTTAGGGTGGAGATTTTAATGTGTTGCAGAGTGGCTGGCTGTTCTTTTTTTATTCTCGTGGTCAGCCAGCCATAGTAATCTTGTTTTTAATCTCCTCTCGGTGTTTCTTGTGTGTCTCTGTGGTTTTCTTGTCCTGTTTTCTCCATTGTAGTGCTTGTTGTCCTTCTGTCATTCTTCTGGTTCTTCCTTTCTCCTGTTATTGTGCCATACATCTTCTTTTTTTTCTTCTTTCCCTTGGGTAATTGTTCTACTGGGACCAAGGGACCTCGCAATTTGGTCTCTTTGCACCCCTTTTAAGCCAACCAACCAGATCAGTCAGTTTTCGAGACTGTTGTCCCTGCAACTACTGACAAGGCTGCTGCCCCTCTTCAGGAACCACACATTTATCTGGCCTCTCGACAAATACCCCTCTGTTTTGGTTGCACCTATGGTACCGCTATCTGTATTGCTGAGGCACGCAAGCCCCACCACCAGTGGCAAGGTCCATGGGTCCTGTCATTACCAGCTTTATTTCAACTTCTTCTAAGTTCTTTATAGGCATGCACTATGCAGGAAAAGAGATAAGATCCACCCACTCCCACCCCTAGTTTTTGACTCCCGGTAGTCTTATCTTCACACTACTTTCATTCTACCTATCTTTGTCAATGAGCAGATGTTTCAGCATTCATATCTTAATTCTATAGCATATTTATATCCCCAATATACTTCTCACCTCTGAACATAGTGGTTTTGGAGCTATATGTTTTATTTGCAGTCGAACTGTCATCTTTAAATTATTCGGTAATTGATTGTAAACCTGTATGCTGAAATTTCATTTAATCAATGATATTTGCCTAATGGATAATTCCATTTTATTGACTTCTTCTGGCAATTATGGAAGGTGGTAGTTAAATTCTCGTGTACTGAAAAATTTACATGGTGGTTCGTTTCCACTCCATTTATTTAGAGTTAGAGAGAGTGAGTGAGAGAGAGAGAGAGAGAGAGAGAGAGAGAGAGAGAGTGAGTGAGTGAGTGAGAGAAGTATATACTGAGTAAACATATTTTGCTATTGTATAATTTATGTGGAATGTATCACAGTTTTGGAGTATCTGCATTTTTTAAAGCATGCTTGAATTATTCGCTTGAAGAGAAGTGTTGGGATACTTTAAGTAATGATGTAGACTATTTTTTTAGAGCTGGGATATTTAAAAAAAAAAAAAAAAAAAAAAAAAAAAAAAACAGGAGCAAGGTCCAAGTTTTGCTTGCTTTTGTCTTTTAGAAGCCTCTTATCATATTGGTTATTGCTATTTTTCTTACAGTATAGCTGTACACTTTGTAGTCGAACAATTCTGCACCTGCAGTGGAGTGCCAATTTCAGAGAAGGAAATGAATTGCATTTTTAGTTACAAATATTCATGTATATTGTGAAAGTTTTCATCCTTTGTTGTGATAAGCTCATTGTCTTCTAAAATCCTTTAATTTTGATGTTATCCTGGCTCAACATTCCATATCAAACAAGTTTTCAAAGACAATTTGGGCCTTTCGATTGTTTAAATTTAAACTGTTTACCATTCTGAATGGTTCTAAATCACTTCTCAGATGCATTAGATATTTGTGCATGTTTGTCAGTGAGAACGATTAATGGTAATGTAAGACATCTGCTGCCATTCAAGCACTTCAGAATAAATTAGTGTTTTCAATTTGAGGGGTGGGGGTGGGGGAGGGGGGTGCAGAGTAGTCACTTGCCTGTTGGCTTTTGTAATGCGATCTTTGGCTGGTGTTTGTTAAATGATGATTCTGACCGTTTCACCAGCCACTCAAGCTGGTGAAACATAAAAAAAAATATCATTAAATAAACATAGGCTGAAGATCCTGATGTGAAAGCCAACTGAAGTAGTAATTAGCTATGAGAAAAATTTCAATTGTGAAATTTGTACCATTAAGTTGTACACTAATCTATATCAAACTGGGATTCTCAACGCACCACAATTTTTTTTTCTCAAAAACTGTAGAAAAATTTTGTATTCAAAAACATCAGTATGGAGGGAAAATGTTCTTAGTTGCACAGATTTATTTGTATTGTGGGATAGTAAACATAGATTGTTTTTTTGTTACTATCCTGTTGATTGTAGCATTCTAAATGTCAACCTGTGTCTTGGGGATGATTCTCTCTTCTTGCATCTGTATTGGAACATTAGAGAAGAGTTAGTCAGTACATTCATATTCAATTAGTTTCTGAAATTCTTATTTCTCCATTATTACGGTTCTGTTTTATCACATGAAATTTTTCTTAAAATATAGAAATTAGTTCTCCACTGCATAAGTTTTAAATTGTTACAGCTTTTTTCTTTTGCACTGTTGTTATACAATATATACTTGTAATAATAATTTCCAATTATGTTTATTATTTTTATGCATGTATATATGATTACAATTCTAACTTTAGTGCACCAATATTTTACTTCCTTTTCAATCTGTTTGTGTTTGAATGCATCACTTCTTTCTGGTGATTCTACAGAGTAAAGGGGGATGCAATTCAGTCATAGCTAGTATATGTATTCTGAATGCAAGTTTTATGTTACATCATTGAAGTGTGATGTAATGGAAGGGTAAATATTTCAGTATATTAGTCACAGTCAAATCCAAGTGGAACTCACTTCAGATGTCCTTTGCTTACTTCTCACAACTTTTATTAAATTGAAACCAAATTTATTACTGAAGAGGTTGTAGCAGTCTCCCCCAAACTGAGATACTGTGAATTTTGCTTGAACATTAAATTACATTTATGGGGCATGGCCTTGCAGTTTTCTTAGTCTTTCATGTTATAATACAGAAAAAAACGTATGCATGTGCACAAGCAAAATGTTATTGACAACTGCAATAGTAGTTAATGCAGTAATAATTTTTGTAGCGTTCATATCCTGTCTTCCTCCATTTGTTTTCACAATCTTTGTGCTTGTAGTGTTTTTTAAATCATTTTATTAAAAGTGGACAGGTGAAAATAATCTCACCTTATTCTGTCATCATTTTTATGTAAGTAGAATTTCCTGTGTGAACATTTAACACATTACTGCCTCTTTGTCATGTGGTTTTGGAGATGGGAGGACAGCTTGTATAGTTTTTTATTCTTGGATATTGTTTAATAATAATCACTGTTCACTTCTTCAGTTTGAAAAATGTGAGGAATTCTTGTACATGAAACTGCCTTCATACAGTGCCCTCCTCCATCACCAAAGAGAAATAATAATAATAATAATAATAATAATAATAATAATAATAATAACTGAGCATTGCTGTGTACCAACAAATAATAAACATTTGGAAGTTTATATTGTTGGCACCTTTTGTGTTTAGGTATGGCTATATTTTGTTCAGCCAAAACATTTAGATTTAGGAAATTGTTGTCACACTGTTCCACAACTTTTGTTCCTTTAGTTAACAATTTAATTTTGGTGTTTGTACAAGGTGTGATCAAAACGTAACGGGATTTTTCCCCCCCTTAAAGAATCTTTATTTAATCAACAACAACAGCTACTACTGCTGCTACTACAACTGTCCCCCCTTCAAAGTAATCCCTTGCAGATATAAAACACTGGTGTCAGCTTCTTTCAATCTTGGAAGCACTTCTGGAACTCATTTTTCATTATGGCGTTGAACTCATTCAGCAATTCTGTTTTTATGTCATCAGTGATGGCAAAACGTCATCGTTCCATAGTTATCTTCAGGCTCTGGAATTGAAATAAGTTGCAGAGGGTCCTGTCTGGCTAAAACACACACACACACACACACACACACACACACACAGGGATTGCTTCAAGCAAATGGTACATAACTTTCAAGTAGTATTCCTTATTGACAGTACAGCTATAAGGCAGGAACTTGTGATGCGCTATCTCATTGTAATCAAAGAAAACAATGAGAAGGCCTTTCAAGCGGTGAGTGAACTTGTCAATTTTTTTTTATTATTTTTAATTTATTTTTTATTTTTGTCAGTTTAGATTGGGATGATTGGACCTTGGTTTCAGTGTCATATCCATAAAGCCATGTTTTGCCATCTGTTATAACCTTCTTTAGAAATTCTTGTTGCTTAATTCAACAATTCCTGAGTGATGTCTACACAATGTCATTTTTGGTTGAAATTCAACTATTCAGAACAAACTTAGCTGCTACACAGTTCATTCCCAAAATATAAAAAAAAATTTGCATGGCATGAGCCAAAGGATATGCTGACATCAGCCATCTCTAAAAATGGTTCAAATGGCTCTGAGCACTGTGGGACTTTACAGCTGAGGCCATCAGTTCCCTAGAACTTAGAACACTTAAACCTAACTAACCTAAGGACATCACTCGCACCCATGCCCCAGGCAGGATTCGAACCTGCGACCGCAGCGGTCGCGCGGTTTCAGACTGTAGCGCCTAAAACCGCTCGTCCACCATGGCCGGCTCAGCAACCTCTCTGATGGCCAAATGATATGCTGAAACTGGCAGCAATCTCTCTGATGCTGAGTCAGTGATTTTCCAGAACCTTTTTCTTTTCTTCTTCCACATTTACATCAGTAATTTATGTGCTGGGAGATCTAGGGTTGATGTCATCTTAAACATCTTCTCGACCCTCTTTGGAACATTTATGCCACTTGTAAACTCTTGTCTTACTTGTAGTGGATTCATTATGATTTTGTATTTGGTAATGCACTTTATTTCATTTTTCAAACAAAATTTAATGCAAAATTTTTTGATTCATATTTTTCGAGAGTAAAAATCTGCTGAACATTTGAAAACACGTATAATCTTTTTGACTGTTGACAGTAAACTGAATGTTCAAACAGCTGAAAATGCAAACATACATCAGGAACATGTGTACCAACAAGGTGATAAAAAATTGAAAATTGGATTTATAAAGCCCATTAAATTACAAGTACTTGTCACTTTTTGGTCACACCTTTGTACAGTTATTTTTCAATTTTAAAATTGTTGCACACACTTGCATAACTATTTAGGCATCTTAATATTGTGCATGTTTGCTAACTGTATGTTTGTATGCATGTATACCTGCTTGTTGTGATGTGGATGCATTCTTAACAAATAGTATTCCAAGGAAACAAAACATGCTATAACCTCAGACGAATCGTAATTGTCACTGCACACACAATAATACATTTAAAACAGTCCGTTAATGCATTGGATGTAACAGTATTTGTCAACCGTATTCTCATATTGGCATGAAATTGTCACACTCGTGTGTGTTTTATCACTGCTGCGAATTGTGTGTCCCTCTTAGAAGGGAATTGCTTGTGGCTTGCTACAAATAGTATAATTAACTTGGTTCATTAGTGTGCCAGACTGATCAGTAATGATACTGCTGCATATGTTTTTTTACATTGATGCAGTTATTTCTGACTGAAATATTACAGAACTGAACTAACATATTAAGCTTCAAAATGTACTTGAGTTTTGGGCTGTATCCTTCATTGAAGCTAACTTCCCCTCCCCCTCCCCCTTTGTTCCCCACTGTCTGTAGTGAGTAGACATCAGAACTTGTATTCTACATTGGATCCTCGATGAGCCAAGTATTCAGCACATTTAGTGCGGATGCCCAATAGTGTCCAACGTCCTGCAGGAATCTCTAAGTAGCAAGCATAGAGGACACTGATGGGGACTGTGGATAGGTGGCACTAGGTGGGGATGTGGGTTATCCGAGAGGTATGCTGAGATAATCCACGCAGTTACAATAAACACTAAGTCTATCGGCACACTGATGAATGCAACTGCCTAGTAAGCAGGAGATCCTGAGTTTGAATCCCGGTCCGACACATTTCCTCACTTTCCGTGCCCAAGTGGGTGACTCCCGTAATTCCGTCCATATCCAGGAGAATGGAGTCGTGCAGAGCTCTGTATTGAGTGTGTCTCTATTTTTAGTGGCCATTGATGGTCTAGCAGCAGCTGCCGGGCCCTCCGTCTCATGTTCTCTGTGTGCAGACGACTTCTGCATTTCGTACTGCTGCTCCAGTACTCTTGTTGCTGAGCGGCACCTCCAGGGAACCATCCATAAGGCGCAGTCATGGGTTCTAGCCCATGGCTTCCAGTTTTCAGCCGCAAAGTTGTGTGTCGTGCATTTCTGTCGCCATTGTACCGTTCATCCAGAACCCGCACTTTATCTTAATGACGATCCACTCACTGTAGTTGGAGACATATCAGTTCCTAGGACTGGTTTTCGATGCTCGATTGACTTGGCTCCCTCATCTTCGTCAGCTTAAGCAGAAGTGCTGGCAGCACTTCATTGCCCTCCATTGCTTGAGCAACACCACTTGGAGTGCAGATCGCTGTACGCTGCTGCAGCTCTACAGAGCCCTTGTCCAATCCCGATTCAACTATGGGAGTGTGGTTTATGGTTCGACAGCGCCTTCAGCATTGCATTTGCTTGACCCTGTGCACCATTGTGGGGTGCAATTAGCGACAGTCGCTTTTAGGACGAGTCTGGTGACCAGCATACTGGTGGAGTCTGGTGTCCCTCCACTGCAGATCAGACGTGTGCAACTGCTCACCAGTTATGCAGCACACATTTGTAGTTCCCTGAGGATCTGAATTACCGTCTCCTTTTCCTGCCCGCGGCAGTCCATCTCCCACATTGGCGACCCAGATAGGGGCTAAGTATTGCGGTTCGCTTGCAGTCCCTTCTCTCCGAACTGGAGTCTTTCCCTTTACCATCTCTACTTGCAGTCCGTTCACGTATGACTCCATGGTGTATGCCGCAGCCGCAGCTTCGTCTGGAACTTCTGCATGGCCCTAAGGACTCTGTTAACCCCGCCTCTCTCCGCTGTCACTTCCTCTCGCTTCTTGACGTGTTCCGGGGCTCTGAAAAGCAGTTTACACAGATGGCTCAATGGCTGATGGTCACATAGGCTTCACATACATTGATGGAGGACGTATTGAGCAGCACTCCTTGCCAGTTAGCTGCAGTGTTTTCACTTCAGAGCTGGTGGTCATATCTCGTGCTCTTGAGTACATCCACTCATGCCCTGGCGAGTCATTTCTCCAATGTACTGACTCATTGAGCAGCCTACAAGCTATCGACCAGTGCTATCCTCGCCACCGTCACTGGTAGCGTCTATTCAGAAGTCCATCTATGCCCTGGAACAGTCCCGCCGTTCCGTGGTGTTTGTGTGGACCCCGGGACATGTCGGAATCCCCAGCAACGAACTTGCTGACAGGCTGGCCAAACAGGCAATGCGGAAACTGCTTCTGGAGATAGGCATCTCCAAAGCTGACCTTGTCTTACACCACAGGGTTTTCCGGCTTTGGGAGACGGAATGGTATAACAGCACGCACAACAAACTGCATGTCATTAACGAAACTATGAATGTGTGGAAGCCTTCCATGCAGGCCTCTCACAGGGAATCAGTTGGCTTCTGCCGGCTCAGCATTGGCCATACGTAGCCAACACATGGTTACCTACTCCGTCGCGAGGACTCACCTCAGTGTTGCTGTGGCTCCCAATTGACAGTTGTCCACCTCTTGCTGGACTGCCCACTTTTAGCAGCTCTGCGGCAGACTTATAACTTTCCCAGCACCCTGTCTTCAGTGTTGGGCGACAATGCCTCCACAGCAGCTTTAGTTTGATGTTTTATCCGTGAGAGTGGGTTTCATACTTCTATGTAGGTTTTAGCACATGTCCTTTGTCCCTCTGTGTCCTCCACCCAAGTTCTTTTAGGGTGAAGGTTTTAATGTGTTGCCGAGTGGCTGGCTTTCCCTTTTTATTCTCGTGGTTGGCCAGCCACTGTAATCTGCTTTCATGTTTTACTCTCTTCTGTTTCTAGCCTCTCTCTCTGTTGTTTTCTTGTCCTCTTTTGTTCCTTTTAGTGTTTGTTGCCTTCTCTTTGTTCTTGTGGTTTTCCCTTTCTCTCAGTTTTGTGTTATATGTTTCGTCTGTTTTCTTCACACACTTGTGGCATTATTTTATTAGGAACAAGGGATGGATGATGTCGTAGTTTGGTTCCTTCCCCCACCTTTAAACCAACCAATCAACTTCCGTAGTCGATTTGCACCTGTTTCGTACAGAGGATATGATTAGTGTCTGGGCTTCCGTCTTCTCGACGAGGATCGTAATCCTCGACATTGTAAGTGATGTCCAAGGAGCGACGAGGAGTACAGTGTGGCCTGAAGTAGCACTTAGTAACTTTTCCGGTAGTTCCTTATTCTGCCTAGGTTTGGTGTTGTAGGATTCCTGGACGTCTTGGTCTATATACAGCTAGCTACCGTACTTCTTCAGTCCTAGTGATGAGGTATTTCGTGTTTTCATCTCGAGTATTGTCCGATTGAAACAGTAATTGTACGTGGTGTTGTTTCAGCCTCATGATCGTGGAGCAGAAAGGACAGTGTGACCCCTGTAATATCTTGCTTCACTGTGCTGTACATATACGAATGTCATGACGGGTAGTATTATATCCTAATGTCTGTCCAACATTGGTGTATGTCGAGAGTGTTTCTACCCGCATCTTTTTAAAGCACTCTTTGAGGTGTTTGTCTTTGGACAGTAGGCTGTTGGTGATATTGCAGTGTGGAATTTTCTCTGATACTAATCCTGACTAGAAAACTTATTCGCACTATAGAACATCACATGGGAAGCTCTGTGCTCCAAAATGACATATTCTACAAGAAAATATACCATTTATGGAGCTTTGACATTCAGCACATCTTTAGCGACAATGTAGTGGGTGATGTAGGCAATGCAGAGTCTAGTTTGTCAACTTCAGGAACCTCTCAGAGAGGTTGATTCCAATTCGATAGAATAGCACTGCTGCAGGCAGGATTGGCATTTTATGCCCCAGAAGTAATTATGGCATTGGGTTCTGTAGTTGACATACCTTACAGTGGATTAAATAGTGTCCAATGGATCAGTAGAGAGCTGGCCTTCAGATTTGGTCTAACGTTTTTTCAAGTCCAAAGTGACTAGAAGTTGGGGAATTTTGGAAATCTTCAGGATCAATGGCCACAGATGAGCTAGCATGTTGAGCAACCAGTTCCTCATGTTCTGTTTATTAATTGCAATCCTCCTTCAGTCATTGTTTGGATCCATTTTGTATGCCGTTGTAACATTGTACTCCTGAATCCTCAGTGCCCATCTTGCCGTTTGTCCTGTCTGATCCTTCAGGCTAGTTAGCCAACCAGTATAGAGAATGGTGATCCATCACGATGACAAATAGTTCACCACATAAATATGGCTAGATGTTGTTGATGGCTCAAATAACTGTAAGGTACTCTTTCTCAGTTGTAGAATAATTCATCTTGGACTTCGAGAGAGCTTATGCGTATGTGAGTAATCACCTTTTCAGCACCTCCCTGAATGTGTACTATCCGAAAACCACTATTATCATTGTCAAGTTCTGTCTCAGCATTCTTGTCATACAATGCTAGAAATGTAGATGATGATAGCACCACCTTAAGGTCAAGGAAGGTACTGTCTTGCACCTTGTTCCAGGAGAATTTAAAGACTTCCTACAGTAGTTCTTGAATGGGTGTGCCTCAGTACAGAAGTCCTTCATCTGTTACCGGTAGTACAACCCATTCCACGAAAATGTGACACATCATGTATTTTCCAGGGAATTGGAAAAACTGTGATTGATTTTATTTTCTGGATTGGGATGCATTCCATCGCCATTCACCAGGGTTTTTACTTTCTGGGCAATGAGTCACTGTTTCTGTTTCAGGTAGAAACATGCAGTCTGAACACACTTAAAGACGGCTGTCAGTAGCTTGGGTGTTCTTCAGAGGTCTTTGAAACAACATTGCCAGATAGCAAAGAAAAAAACGTCAATTTAAGGTGTAGAAGCACATTGTTTGTCATACGTTTGAAGGTAGCTGGAGCAACACACAGTCCAAAATGCATCACTTTAAACTCAGAGGCTATCAGGAGGTACGAAGGTGGTCTTTCCATGGTCAACCTCAATATGACAGTAGCCTGTCTGCATGTCAATAGTTGTGAAATTCTTTGTCCCTTTCCAGTAGTCCAGGTTGATGACAACCAGTGCACAGCAATGAATTGATATCATTCTTCATGGTTTTTTCACTCATTTGTAGACAACACAGAAATGCCATGTGCCATCCTTCTTCACCAGAAGGACAACAGGAGTGTGCTGAGGACACTCTGAAGGCTCAATGATGTCATCTTGCAGCAGGGTCTCCACTTTCTCTCAGGTTATCAGTCATTCAGCTGGTGACACTCTGCACGAGCAAAGGCTAATTGGTGGATGGTCCCCAGCATTGTTTACAATTGGCTGCTTGATCTGTCTTTTCTCCATTCCAGATCTCAAGGCATAAAAAAACTGATGCAGAATGGCTATCGGTCACTGATGTTTTTCATCTGTCAGGTTAGATCTTGTTGACAGTTTGATAGTAGTTTCCTCCCCTGAATTGTCTGTAGTTGTAACAGAGCATGATTTGTCTACGGTGGGACTAAGCTGCCCTTCCTGGACTGGTTCAGCTATCGCTATCGCCACACACACACACACACACACACACACACACACACACACACACACACACACACACACACACCCACCCTCTTCTGGGGATAAGTTGTGGCTGATTGTGACAGTGATACAAAGTGCTCCTCAAGTAGTCTCAACCGTTATGATCATCACTGGCATCTGTGTTTCTTTAGTGAGCCTGTACAGCTTTTCACAACTGACAAAAGCTTCAGATTTTAACTATACATCTCGACCGCCGATGGATAAAGTAGTTGTCAGTGGCAAATGACCACCTAGAGAAGTTTATGTGTGTGTGCTCATTGGTACAGCTTTGTCAGTCTGGAGCTCTGATCACCCACAGTCTATAACCGCTTATAATGCCTGCAAGCAGTCTGTCCCATCTGAGAATAATGTCATGACTATGTTGTGTTAAAATGACAATTTCGAAGGGCTGTGTAGTGTCATTGATAGCTATTCATGCAATTCGTGTTCTTATCGGCTGGACAAGTTTCCTGTTTGCAACCTTCAGCACAGTTGCTTTAATATTTCTTTAGCTGGTGACAACAAGCATTACACATTACAGAAATGGAAGCCCAAGTTGACTTAGCACGTCAATTGGTTCACTGTTATCGGTGAAACTTCCTGTTTACTTGGTAACTGTTGTCCAAGCACAATTGTCATCTGTGGGGGCCACATCTCCATAGATGGTTACCTAACATAGTACTCCTGAATTCAACAGCTAGACGAGTGGCCGGTTCCTATGTGGGGTAATGGGGAATGGCTGCGTCGCGTTGGAGAGCAACATTGTTGTCTGTAGTTGACTGGCTAGAATAGGACTGTTGTAGAGTACTAGCCCACGAAAGGTAAAGGTCCCGAGTTCAAGCCTTGGTGTGGCACACAGTTTTAATCTGCCAGGAAGTTTCATATCGGCATACACTCCGCTGCAGAGTGAAAATCTCATTCAGGACTGTTGTAACGGCTGACGTCTTGTGGCATAATACATTATAACTTCGATTTTAAGTTCTCTTATGTTACGTTTTTCGCAATTCTACATCATAAATTTGTCTCTCTGTGAAAAAGCCCTAAGATCGGTCCTAAAAATTACCCGACTTTACATTTCTTCTAGTAAGGTCTACCTCGATTCCAAGAACGTACTCAACATTGTCCTGTTTTCTTCCTGTAGATATCACATCAGTGTGACTGAAGGAGTTACAAGTGCCACAAAAGACAGGTGGTTCGCACCACAGGTAGTGGCAGAGTTATGGGAATATTTTAGGCCGTTGTGGAGAGGGGAGACGTGACAGAGAAAATGCTGACATAATACATGATTTGTGTTGGCAACACAACCTGCAACATTTAGTTTCACCGCGCAATTATGAAAATTATGATAAATCTACAGCTAGATTGCAGGGGTAATGGAAAAACAAGACAGTTTTCCACAAGGAGCTGATATGACGAAGGGGCCCAGTCCGCACATTTTCTTCTGCCACATATAACTCTGTCTCATCTTTCTGCATGTAATTCCTATGTACTGTGTTCAGCAACAATTTCAATCGTCCACCTCATAAATTCAAACACTGAGATTTGAAGAATATGCTCAGTCATAATCGAGAAAACGTTCCCCTTTTCTGGCTAGTGAAGTCTTATTGGCTGGCGACTTGTTAAGTTACCCAATAGCCAGTTGAGCCACCGCACCACACTAAGACTTGTAAAATGAGCTCACTTCCTGGATGTGTGGAGAAGGGGACTGGCCATTCAATGACGAGAGTGCAGGTAGGAGTGAAGCATTTTGTGACATCTGAAAATGTAGTTTTTGTGCAGATAATGTGCTATGACAGAGATGCCACATGGAGAGAGACGGTTTTTGATAGCACACCTTAAAGACTTTCGTGCTCCAAATCTGACGCAAAACTGTTTCTCTCATCGAGCCTAAAATAACACTTTATAACAGCACAAAGTTCATCATTAAACAGATGTCTGCATTTATGCTTATGGTTTAACTGCTCAGCTGCTTAGCTGCTGTGATGTTTGTGGTTGAATTCAACATATTCATCAATTTTTGCATTTTTTCTGGCTGAGCACAAAGGGTGCTTTCTCAAAGACACATGTTTTGAACATATACTTTGTGGTTGTAGCATGTTAGAAAATAGCTTGATTACCTTGTACCAAGATACCAATTTCAATTTTTTGGTGAGGTTTTACGTGCTGTTACACATCTGTGATTTTTTGAGAACTAATTAAATTCTTTACCACAAATTATTGTATCAACATTGCATTGTACATCTAATTTCTTTCACTTACACAGATCTTATACAAAGTATTGGGCTGGATTGCGATTTTTAATCTTATATGCCAATTACATGTGTTTTTGCTCATATTTTCAGGGTTTAAACATTTTCCTCAATTTTGCTTTTTTAGGTCTGTAAATGTAAAATAGGGGTTTCACTGTAATCCTTGAACACACTTATGCATTCTCTGGAGTAGCGCATGACATGTCCAGGGCCTCCACAGGGTGCTCTACTTGGTGGAGGAGTCGGTTTTAACAAGTTGGTCGTATGATGGGTTGTCATGTTGTGACATACTTTACTAGAAGATTTTGGTGCACATCTTGTGCAACTCCTCGAATGTGAGATTTTATCGACATCAGTTATGTCCAGATTCATGAGCAAAGAGCCAACACATTCTTTATGTATGACTGTGTTGTTTAATTCTTCTGCCAAAAGGACTTGCCGTTGATTGACGCCAAATGTTTTCTTCACTCCAGCCTGTCCCAGCTGTTGAGCTTCTCTTTGTTGTTTTCAAACTACTGTTAGCTGTGCCATCCAAGTAAAAGTATACGTTTGCTAAAAACATAATGTCATCCCACCATTTGTGTGTGACAACTAGGTCGAATTCATTCAGCCATTTCACCGGGTCCCAACTGCCATCTCCGGAAAACACTGATGGATGCCAGCTATGCAGGTGACTTACTCCTCATATTCCAGTTCCTGTCCATGTAGGCAACAAATTTTACGTTGCCTAACTGGAACCGTGGTGATGTAGGTGTCTCAAAGTATCCAGCATCTCCACCAAACAGTATCCCTCATAACCACACTCAAGTTCTAACCCCAAATCAGGTCATCAGTGAAGCACAAAACTTACAACAGAAAACATGTTTATTATGAACACCAGTCTACAACTGGAATACAGTTGACCTCCTGAGCAGATATTCCAGAATGCTGCTGTTTATACACACATTGAATATTCGAGAGTATACAAGTATTTCAAACATAAGATATTTCAAGAAAGTTTCAGAAAATATAATTGCTGGTGGTCAGGTTTGAACAGGTGGCCCGCAGCACATTACCCAGTGAAGTTAACCTTATCACTACACTGCAGGTACCACAGGTTGTGGTGCTGTTATATTACAGTATAACGTGCCTGCCTCAATAATAGTGTCTAGTTTAGAATGTGTGAGATACTCATTACTTCACCCAAAGCTTATTGCCCTTTGCCTCATCACTGAATTTAGTAATTTTTAAATTATATGATGTTTTTAATTGCATTGTTTCATAATCATCAGTGGCCATCATTGTTTACATTGCTGTAACCTTTGTGTGTTACACTATAATACACATGAAATTTTTATTATTATTATTATTGTTGTTGTTGTTGTGGTCTTCAGTCCTGAGACTGGTTTGATGCAGCTCTCCATGCTACTCTATCCTGTGCAAGCTTCTTCATCTCCCAGTACCTACTGCAGCCTACATCCTTCTGAATCTGCTTAGTGTACCCATCTCTTGATCCCCCTCTACGATTTTTACCCTCCAACACTAAATTGGTGATCCCTTGATGCCTCAAAACATGTCCTACCAACTGATCCCTTCTTCTAGTCAAGTTGTGCCACAAACTTCTCTTCTCCCCAATCCTATTCAATACCTCCTCTTTAGTTACGTGATCTACCCACCTTATCTTCAGCATTCTTCTGTAGCACCACATTTCGAAAGCTTTTATTCTCTTCTTGTCCAAACTAGTTATCGTCAATGTTTCACTTCCATACATGGCTACACTCCATACAAATACTTTCAGAAACGACTTCCTGACACTTAAATCTATACTCGATGTTAACAAATTTCTCTTCTTCAGAAACGATTTCCTTGTCATTGCCAGTCTACATTTTATATCCTCTCTACTTCGACCATCATCAGTTATTTTGCTCCCTAAATAGCAAAACTCCTTTACTACTTTAAGTGTCTCATTTCCTAATCTAATTCCCTCAGCATCACCCGACTTAATTTGACTACATTCCATTATCCTCGTTTTGCTTTTGTTGATGTTCATCTTATATCCTCCTTTCAAGACAGCTCTTCCAAGTCCTTTGCGGTCTCTGGCAGAATTACAATGTCATCGGTGAACCTCAAAGTTTTTACTTCTTCTCCATGAATTTTAATACCTACTCCGAATTTTTCTTTTGTTTCCTTTACTGCTTGCTCAATATACACATTGAATAACATCAGGGAGAGGCTACAACCCTGTCTCACTCCTTTCCCAACCACTGCTTCCCTTTCATGCCCCTCGACTCTTGTAACTGCCATCTGGTTTCTGTACAAATTGTAAATAGCCTTTCGCTCCCTGTATTTTACCCCTGCCACCTTCAGAATTTGAAAGAGAGTATTCCAGTTAACGTTGTCAAAAGCTTTCTCTAAGTCTACAAATGCTAGAAACGTAGGTTTGCCTTTTCTTAATCTTTCTTCTAAGATAAGTCGTAAGGTTAGTATTGCCTCACGTGTTCCAACATTATTATTATTATTATTATTATTATTATTATTATTATTATTTTATTCAGCTGTAGTCATGTAGTTTCTGGAAGGGAAAAAAGGTTTATCTGCCAAATTACCAGTGACAGTTACCCAATACCTTCTCATTGCTTTTGTTGATGTTCATGGCAGAACAGTTGACAAGTGAATTAAAACGCAATGTTTCATTACCAGATGATCATGATAGAAAATTTTTGGCATATTTACATGCACAGCTTGTCTAGAAATGAACTAATTGAGAACAGTGTCGTGTAACTGTAAAGACACTGTGTGCTGTTCAGGAGTTCATTTAGGTGAAGAAAACCTCTTAGTTTTTTTTTTGTTAGAGTTGATGTGATGGTGAAATGATTTTTACAACAACTAGGAATATTTCTGTTCCCTGAAGTTGCTTAGATGCAGGTAGAGAACGAATGTGGCTCCTCAAATTGGCACCATTGGACACCTAGTACAATAATTACGCCTTTTCTACAAAAATTGTCTCCCTCCTCACTAGAACATTACGTACTCCCCCTCTTATTGATCACACATTTGTTTACAAATTGGTTATGGCCGGCTTGTAGGACAGTCCTACAATTGTCAGATTTGATCCTGACACAAAAAGAAGTGAAACATCCACTACAGAGCTGCAAGATCATCATATTTATGTGTTATGGTTACCAGTGTTTAAAACATACCACGTCCAGACGCTGCCATTGGAAAGTGTGGCAGTTAAACAGCACGCAATCTGCGATACAAAGTCTAAAATTGATTTTAAAAAGCCCTTTGTGGAAAAGATACTCTTCAGTTGCGGCTCTTTTAAGACATATCAATTTAAATTAATGTGTATAACAATAATGGAAATTCCTGGACCCTCATACTTCCAATCCCATTACTACCAGACTACTTGTTAGCCACTGTGGATGCAGTATCGTAATACGCCAACATCCACGGCCTTGCTGCTATGGAACACTACATTTCCCTGTGGTGATCTGATATCAAACCCATCACCTCTTTCTTGATTTGTAAACAAATATGTGGTACTGCCATGGATGCTCGCAATGCACCATTCTGTGCCAACTTATTTGTGATCCATGTGGAGGAATCGTTTCTATACAGTCAGCACCTAAAATCCCTTATCTGTTTCAGATTCATTGATGATATTTTCATGATCTGGACTCGTGGCACCTTTGCTCTTTCCTCTGTAACCTGAATACCTACTCTCAAATCCACTTCACCTGGTCCTTTCCAACTCAACGAGCCGCCTTTCTGGGCGCCAATCTCCACCTCTCAGGTGGTTTTAGAAATACATTTGTTCATATTGAGTGTACCAACTACTGACAGCACCTCCACTGTGACGCGTTCTCAGTCAAAAAGTCTCTTTCGTACAACCTCGTCACCTGTCGATGCCACATCTGCAGTGGAAAGTGGGAGTTGCCAGAATATGCCGATAATCTTACTAGAGCCTTTATTGGCAGACAGTATCCTACTGAGCTCGTCCCTAAACAGATCTACAATGCCGTCGCCTACTCTAAACCCAGTAAACCTGGTAACTGGCACTCCTCTGATCACCTAATATCGCACTTGCCTTGTAAATCTCAGACACATCCTTGACTACCTCTCCTCACGCCCTAAGATCACGGGTATCCTACCCAGAATGCTACCCTCATCAACCAAAGTTGTGTTCGGCTGTTCACCTAACCTGCAGAATATCGTCCACTGATCCTGCTCCCAATCCTGCACCTCACAACTCATTCACTTGTGGCAGATCCAGGTGCAAGACTTGTCCCACACATCCGTCACTTATTAGTAATTATTTACCCGAGAAAAAGCAGGGCCACGCGTGGAAGCAGAAGTGTTACATATCAACTATGTTCCAATTACTGTACAGCATTTTTTTTAGGCATGACAAGTAACCATCTGTCTACTCACACAAATGACGACAACCAAGCTGTGGCAAATTACAGACTTGACCGTCCAGTTGCCCTACAAGCTGCACATCACAGCATGAGTAACTTAGACAGCTGCTTCACTATGCAGATAATATGGACAATCCATTTTAGCGCAAATATACTCACTGTACTCTATTTGTCTTGTCCTGCAGTCTTTGAGTCATGTGTCAAAAGACCAGTACCTCCTCCTTTCTTGCTTCCCCTCCCTCCCCTCTCTCTCTCTCTCCCCGCCATCCCTCAGTGACCCCCCTCTCTCCCTCCCCCCTCAACACCACTCTCTCTCTCTCTCTCTCTCTCTCTCTCTCTCTCTCTCTCTCTCTCCACCCTCCCCCTCCACCCCCCTCTTCCGCTCTCCCCCATGTGTGTGTGTGTGTGTGTGTGTGTGTGTGTGTGTGTGTGTGTGTGTGTGTCAATATCCTTAATCTGAATGTGCACATCTCTAATGACGTTTTTGTGAAACCCCAATCTTTCCTCCTCCTGCCATGACCTTTACTTCTATTCTGTCTTTACTTTGTTTTCTGGAATATTGGAGCCTGCATATGAGAGATATTCTTTCCTCTGAAAAAATAATTTTTTACACTGTTGAAATAACATTGTTACCTATTTAGTATGCACCAACAGTTAATTAAGACTTTCGTTAGAATCTCGAAACTGCTGGGAGATTAAGTGGCGCACATCTGCAGCACCTAGTTAGCTGTTACCTGCACCGAACTACACTTCATGCATAAAACAGGCACTCAAACTTTTGTTGTTGTCATGCTGTCATTAGTACTTCACTCTTAATGCAAATGGAAGTAGAAAATGAGGATTACACTGTTTGTAGCATGTTATTCTTCTTCTGCATCTGTTGTTTGTATATCCAGTCTTCTGCCTGAACATCATAACACCATAGCGTTACTTTTCAGTTCCTTTTCAAATTTTTATTCTTCCATTCATTTATTGCCCAGTTTTTAAACTAATGCCATTTAAGTAGCCTACTTTGGATGTTTCCTAGCTGGTGCTGATTTCAGTGATTTTCACATCAACATAGATTTATGCTTCACTTAAGGATGCTTTGCTCATTTAGTAATAATTATTGTTTGCGAGTGCTACTAGCATTTGTTAGCAGATCTTGCAAGTTTTGTGTTATGCATATTTTCCTTTGCGTTAACTTACCACTGTTAATTATATGGCAACACTGTGCTTCCATTAATGGATCACAAGAATGCTTTCAGACTGCAGCACATGTTTATACTAGGCTGTTTCTTTTTTTTACCTCCTCCCCCTCCCTACATTTCCCTCTCTTTTCATATCTATCCCCATCTGTACCTAATACTAGTGTGAAGTAAATTTGTTGCTTAATATCTCAAGGACACAACATTATTCAAAACGGAAGAAAATGGCGTGGATCATACTATGTGCACCTACATTTGTTGCCCCCCCCCCCCCCCCTCTCTCTCTCTCTCTCTCTCTCTCTCTCTCTCTCTCTCTCTCTCTCTCTCTCTCTCTCTCTGAGCTCTCTCTCTCTCTCTCTGTGTGTGTGTGTGTGTGTGTGTGTGTGGGTGTGTGTGTGTGTGTGTGTGTGTGTGTGTGTTTTTTCCCCCCTGAAGTAATCGTAAGTTGTTCGTTTCTCTTGGTACTATGAAATTAGTTTGGTTTAACCAACTTGGTTAAGGAATCGTGACTTACAAGAACTTAAGGCGATATTGCAGTGTCTGCCTGGAACTTCAGTAGGTTCTTAATGTTTTGTATGTTCCTCTAAGTTTTGTTTATGTTTGGAGAATGCCACAAGGCTTAATTGACATTCTCAGTACTCTAATTCAGGCAGAGCTACCAGTAAACAGCCTAAAGGATACTGAGAAATATCTGATTCATGAGGACTATTCTTTGCAGTGTAATATGTTGCTCAAACTGGTTTCCAGTTGTGATTCGAATATCAAAGTACGAATATCAAAGGTGCACGTATCGTGGCACATCGGTTTGGGTATGTTAAGATACTGGTGCACTAAGGGAAAGGAAACCTTTGCTTTTTAGTGTTCATGCTATTTGTGTGTGATTTGTAATACTGCTTTTGCATTCGTAGGCACTGTCTTGTCACGTCAGTCTGGTGTGCACAAATGTAGCTAGTCACTAGTAGGCTCGATCGCTTTTTAGGAATGGGGCAAACTAATGGTTTAGGTAAGTAAGGAGGCTTTAAACCATACACTATTTATAATATAGCAAACATCTTCAGCACCATCAGCTTCTGGGTTTCTTTTTTCTAGTCATTTTTATGTATTGCCATATACGTTAAGAATTTGCACGTATATTGATATAAACTGGGTGGTGACGGTAGCATGTTTCGAAAAATCATTTGTCAAATTGTTAATTAAATTAGCATTTCGTTCTGTACAATTAATTCTGTATGTTTTCAAATCTTGTTTTCTCCCAGAAATGGACGAAGAGGAGGCTGATGGTAGGAAAGTGGACAAATGGCAGGACAAAATAAGCAGCGGTTTCGACAGATTGATGTCTTTTGCCTCGACAGAATTAGACAAACGCCGCCGAAGTACAGAAGGATCTTCACCACGTGCCGGAGATGTAGCCGCCAGCTGTAACACCAGTCCAGACAGTGGAATCGGACATGGCGATCCTCCTCAGTTACCTTCGACTCTTCCCAACACTTCGACAAAAAAGCGCTCTCTCGAAGTTGGAGGATCAAGTCCAGGTCCAAAGATGCCACGGCTGTTTAAAACGCCGACCTCAAAACCTTCACCGGATCGAGCTGGGAGGGATTCTCCACCTGTATTGGAACCACCTCTTGTAGAGGACACAGCCGGTCCTCCACGGACACCGTCACCATCTTCTGCTGATGAACCTCCGCCTGTATCTACGGGACCTTCCTTCAGTCCTGCCCCCCTAGACGGTCCTTACAGTCCAGTGTCCGTAACGAGTGTTCCTCTAACTAATGGCGAATCCTGCAGCCCACCTCCAGCTCTGCCACCTTCTGTCCCAATCAGGTACCATCGCTCGGAACATGGTGATCACAAGTCTAGAGCAGACCACCATTTCAAGAAAAAATTCTTTCACAGAGAGAACTGGACTTCCAGCAATCACTGGCAACATAATGCTCCTCCAGCAGGGCACCACAGTCACCACCACAAAGGGAAATTCAGACCCAAAGGGAAAGATTGGGAGTGGCACGGGACTAAAGGACACCATATGTCAGCAGGCATAACCCCAGATTTCTCCATCCCACCACCACACCTTGTTAATACCTCCTTACCTCCACCCTACCATCCGCATCACAGACACAGCTCCAGGTATCGCGGTCATCAATCCTGGGAGCGATACGGAGGCTCCCACGATGGAGCTGGCCCCGATTCGTCAATTGACCCAGGTAGGCCCCTCAGTTTCTCACTAAATTTTTAAGAATTGTAATTCGAGAAAGTAAGATGATGTATATCTCTTGTACCATTGTGTTACTCAGTATTTGTACTGTTTGGTAAGCACATGAACCTGCCTGTTCCTTCTTTCTGTGCTTCTAGTCCTGCTAAACCACATATACCCAATTCCATGTGGCAATTATTTCTTTTTGTTTATCATCTATTATTCTTGTTGAATACCTGACTGTACCAGTGCTGAATGTAATATTCATATTCTATATGCTAAAACATTTTTGTTTTAGATCTTCTAAGCCAGAATTAACAGATGAACTAATATTTATAAATTTGGTATGTTTGATCTTATCCAATCCTTTGATAGTGCATAAATTATAAACAACGTATTTTATGCTTTTGCTTGTGGACTAGCAAAGCATTTGCTTTCCAGTTACTCTCCCACATGTGAGTTGAACATCTTTGCAGACTTTGTTGTCTCAGAATTGTCCTCCAGTTGCTGCAACCATTGAGTCAATGCTGTTTTTTGTGTCTTAGTTCCAGTCAGTTGTTAATAACAAACTGTGAGTGTGCTGAGTCTTTAATTCTGGTTGTCGTTTTCATATTTTTAAAATCTTTATTACTTTTATGTGTAAAGGTTAAGCAAAATCTGATGCTAGTGGCTAAAATTTCAATGTTGAAAAGGAGAGATCCCCAGCAGTGGGATCGACTTTCTGAAATCTTCTACAAGATGATGTATTTTAAGGTGTCTGGTATCACACCCTGTAGCCATTCACACTGGTGGGCTAACGTTTGCGAGTACTTGACCAAAAAGGAAAAAACAAAATTGGCCATTTTGCATGATGTTCTGCAACTGTGCTAGTAATAAATATTAAGTATATCGATTGAACAGCGTAATCGTTAGGTATAGGTCTCCCATGCAAAAGGTTGTCTGTTCAAAACTAATGAGGTGCTATCCAAATTTCTATTTTTAAACCTTCATAAAAATGACCGTGGTCTTTATTTTTATTCAGTTAATGGGGTTAAATGTAATTTTTTCATTACTTTTCCTATGTCACATCATTTTACTCACCATTTTAACTTTTTCCATTGTTTTCGTTTCCTTATCATTCTTTTTCCACGTGAATCTTTGTTCATTTGAATTTAATTTTTTATTTATCTTTCATAATATTTAAACATTTGAAACTGTGGATGCATTGGTGAAAAAACAAAAGGTGAAATAACCTGTTTATATTGACTGTGCAGTGTTGTCAAACCTGTGTTTTTCCTTACAGTAAGTATTTTGGATTGTAATCTTCAAATGAAACATTAAAAATGAACTGTTATTGCACTATCGATAAAGGAGCTTGGATCAAGATTTAAACGAAAGAAGGGTATTACAAATATAACAAAATTCAAGCGAAACGACGAATGAAAACAATGAATGCAATAACATGGACAAAAGTATAGGATGATAAAACAGTAGAAATTGAATTGACCTTAATACATAAAAATAATTAAAATCACTTGAACAAAGATTCCAGTTAAAAAAAAAGTTAGGAACAAAATGAGAGCAATTGAACAAATAAATAAGGTGATTAAAATGATGTGTTAAAGCAATAGAAATTTAAAGTTACATTTAACCCAACTGATTGAATAAAAAAATGACCAAAGTCAAATTTCGATAAAGATTTAAAGACAAAAATTTAGAGAGCACCTAATGAGATTTCCTTGTGATTTTCGTTCACATATTTTAAAATAAACCAATTCCCAGTTCTTTTTAATATTTTTATTTTATTTGTGTTCTTAAGTGTTGGTGTACTTGAATCAAAGTAAGAAAGTTTAAAGTGGAAAGCCTTAACAGTAAAAGGAAATGAAACAGATAATTTGTCAGTCAGTCTTCCATTTTATTCAAGTAAACAGTAATAATTGTTGAAGAAACTAAAGGCATTTGAACTGACAGTGTTTTGCATGGAGGCCAAAGCCTTAATCATTACACTGTGCAACCAATCTGTTGCACGTTACTCTTTCACAGCTGTAGAACACCATGCAAAATTCCATTTTTTATATTATTTATTTATTTATTGTCATTTGCTCACATCAGTGTAAATGGCTGCAGAGCATGGTTCCTGGGACCTTACCCTGTATCATCATACAGCTGATTTCAAAAAGTCTATCCCACCACTGGGGACCTCTCCTTGTCAGTTTATTATTTCTAACTAAAGGACCAAAGTAAAGCCTGTTTACTTGAAGGTTAGCGTGACAACTCCCAAATGGCACTGTCAGTTGGTAGGCCGTTTGCACGAGGGGCAGCTACAGATGTTTTTTTACGATGACGGGACTTGTAACTGGAAGACACAGACAGCTGGCTGTTACCTTCTATTAGGTTATCACTGTGGTTCATCATGACACTTGTTGGAGCATTTATTTGCAATAAACAAGATCAAAGAAGAAATTGACTTAAGGTTATGGATGACTGTTCTATCCTCCATGGAAAACTTTGAGTTCCTGGGAAAGGACCTAGGGAAGGAGGGTGAGGCCAGATAAGGGTAAGATATTTGTGGAAGGCAGCCAGGAGTTTGTTTAGGTGGAAATGTGGGAGGGTCACAGCTGAAGAGAGGTGTAAACTGGGAGAGATTAGATTCAGTGTTGCCTTTTGTTCAAAGAAGTGGTTGGGAGAGAGAGGAGAGAGGAAAAAGAGAGAGAGAGAGAGAGAGAGAGAGAGAGAGAGAGAGAACAACAATCCACTTTATGGATCATGAGGAGGATAGTAGGTTTCGGATGAGCCCAGCATGACTGAGTTGGGGTGAACCAAGGAGTCAAGTAACAGACACTGCATCATCAAACGTGAGATTAATCATCAAACCTAAAGGATTCAGCCGGGAGTTGGAACTGTCTGAGACAGTTTTTATTTATTTATTTATTTATTTGTTGTTGTTGTAGTTAAAGGTTTTCGGCATAGCATTTTGTTAGTCCTAGTTACCTCTGTCTGACCATTATTCAGTGTTTTCTTCTGTTTAATATAACTGCATTGACAAAAGATAAAAGAGAATTTAAGAATGCTAATGAAGATCTGACTTTCATGCTACTGTAAAAAAAGTAGTCTTGTTTTTACTGTTATGTCAACTATTCTACTTTTAAAATAAGTGTAATGTCACAATTTCTGAAGATATCTGAAGGTAACTTCCTGGCAGCTGAAAACTGTGTGCCAGACCGAGACTGAAACTCGGGACCTTCGAGTCTCGGTCCGGCACACAGTTTTAATCAGCCAGGAAGTTTCATATCAGCGCACACTCTGCTGCGGAGTGAAAATCTCATTCTGGAAATATCTGAAGGTATTTAGAATGTATCTTGATAGTGCATTGTTTGTGGTTGTTGTTACAGGTTCATCACACCATCTTACGTGAAGCGGGTTATCGTTGTTTTGTGCCAGTCAGCCAAGTCACTGCCAACTGTGTACTGCCACTCTAAACTATTTGTTGTATAGTGATTTATACGTCGAATGTATTCTTTGTCCTGTACAAGCAAGTAATCCTCATATTTCTTGCTCAAAACTTGAGTACCAGAGCATGTAATATTCTGCATAACTGTTGGTTCTGTTAACTGCCTTTTAATTTTGTTAAGCCAGTTTTAAGAATTTTGTGATCACAGTATTTGTTATTGACTCAGTGTTTATAATTACTTTATCCAAATAATCTGGGTGGAGCAACTAATTATGTTATATAATACGTCAGTGTTCAGCAGTATTTTTACTGCTCTGGTTAAAAGTTGACTGTGTGCTTCCACACATTTTATTGACTGCCACATCATTATTTATTAAACATTTAAAGAATGAAGACCTAATTCTGTAAGATGATGGACTTCATAACAAATAATGTTAAGTTTTTGTTCTGTTGTGTATAAGGGCACTGACTTTTAAAGTGAAAATTCTTTAATTTAAAAGGATGCTTGTTTGGTTTTAGATTTGATAAGTTGTATAGTAGATAGAAATGTTAGCAGGGCAAAAGATTTTTTTCAGTGGTAAAGACGGAACTGTGCCCTGGAGGGTATGTAGAATATAGTTGTAATATATGTCAATTTATTTCCCATTCCTAAGTGTTTGATATGTTATAATGTGATATTGTTATATTTCATTTTTATGTACAATAACGTAATTTTGAAAGTTTTAAATTTAATGTCTGTGTGCCTGTGATGAACATGGAAGTTATTTTTTAACAAACTGTGGTTGTTAATATAAGATGACCAAACAAAATGAGACATTGGTGAGTCTGTGAATGGAGTGATAAATATATATGTATATATTATATATATATTTAAGAGAAATTGCTTTTCTTTGACAAATTGCAGTGAGCTAATTTATTGATAAGTGATCAGATAAAATAAGATGCCCTGATAATGCATTGTTAAAAATCACTGCCATTTTATGCCCATTTTAATAGCTAGGCACTGCCACATGATTGTGTTCAAGTGAAGACAGAGTGATCTCGTTTGATAGAGACAGTGTATGTACACTTTTTCTGTGCATGGTTGTTCATTTTTAAATACATATAAATTGTAGATAACGGTTCCTTTTCATTGTTTTATAATACTTACGTAGTATCAACCAGTTTATAGCTACAATAAACCAAAAATTTTTAAGATAATGGTAGGCTCAGTAAAGTATAAGTGCAAAATAAAATTAAGAAGCTTGTTCATTTCTGGTACATAATTTTTGGAAATATTCTCCAGTGTGTCAATAATATTTATAATATTTGAAGTTTTATTCTTTTGTGTTGTAAATAAGTATTTTAACATAAATAACGTTAAAAAGCTATTTAAAAAATAGCAGAGGAAGTTTGAAAAAGTACCCCATTCCACCGATGAAACAAAAAAAATTAATCCCTATTTGTCTGCCTGTATTTTCATTTGTTTTATATCTTTATAAGTACTCATTAATTTATATGTGTGTTCACTTTGTACATGCAGTTATTTTCATGGTGTATTTTACATTTCTGTTCATTGCTTTGTTGCATGACAGCAAGCAAATCAAGTGTATTAATGTTGTTTCAAAGTTTGGTTTTGTAGATAGCAGTAGCTTACATAAGCTTGTACACATAATATGATGCCGAATGTTCAATAAACTGTTTTATTAATGTACTGAATGAAATTAAATGAGAGTTTAATAACCTTCCATTTGACGTTTCCTTTTAGGAAATGTAGTCGTAATATTTTCAATGTGTTTTTTAAACCGGTTCATGTTTGTAAGAATGGTGGGTGCTTTTTATACTTCAAATTACTCATGTCATCCTTCAAATAGTCAAATGACAAACTTATTGTAGAATAAAAATAAGTTAATGGTTTTATTTGCATTTTTGCTCACTACTCCTGTGCTAAACAAACATCTTAATTATGTACCTTGATGGCTATAAACTGAGAGAAGGGAGAATATTAGATTTTGGAAAAATCACTTTCTACACACTGCCACTAAATGCACTGAATGAACATAACTCATTGCTCACTGAATTTTATATGTAGAAGACTGTCAACATCATTTGAAAAAAGAACACATTGAGAGTAAATTTTGCTTTATGATTGAATAACTGCTTGAAGCAGTTCTTATTTTTTGGCTGCTTTCCTTTTATTACTTCTGTCTAGATAATATCATTTCATTGATGGAGTTGATACACCTTTTACGATGTAAAATGTATAGAGATGTAGGTGAGAAATGAATTGAATATTGACAGGTATAGTTACATAATATACATTGTCTCGGAGTTGTATAAGATAAATGTAAAATCCTGGATGGAATGAACAACCTTGAACGTTGCCTCACCATCATTCCCTAAATCCCTCAACATGAAAACTAATCTTACACCGGCAGAAAGAACCGCAGTCCACCATCTAAAAACTGACCCCGACATTATAATCCTACCTGCTGATGAAGGCTCCACCACTGTTATTTTGAACCGCAAGGGTTACTTGGCAGAAGGACTCTGCCAGCCGTCGGACACTTCCACCTACAAATCTTGTTGCAATGACCCCATTCCAGAAATGCAGCAGGATCCCCAGTCACTCTTCATATCCTTACACCCATCCCAGAACCTCTCCCCACAGTCCATCTCTCTGGTCATCCCTAACACGCCCCACACTCCTACCTTCTACATGGTTCCTAAAGTCCATAAACCCAACCACCCAGGACAGCCCATTGTGGCTGGTTACTGTGCCCCAGTGAGAGAATCTCTGCTCTCGTAGACCAACACCTTCAACCTATTACCTGGAACCTACCCTCCTATGTGAAAGACACCAACCATTTCCTCCACCGACTCTCCACAGTTCCTGTCCCTTTACCACACAGTGCCCTGCTCGTTGCTATTGTTCTACATCTACATCTACATTGATACTCCGCAAGCCACCCAACGGTGTGTGGCGGAGGGCACTTTACGTGCCACTGTCATTACCTCCCTTTCCTGTTCCAGTCGCGTATGGTTCGCGGGAAGAACGACTGTCTGAAAGCCTCCGTGCGCGCTCTAATCTCTCTAATTTTACATTCGTGATCTCCTCGGGAAGTATAAGTAGGGGGAAGCAATATATCCGATACGTCATACAGAAACGCACCCTCTCGAAACCTGGCGAGCAAGCTACACCGCGATGCAGAGCGCCTGTCTTGCAGAGTCTGCCACTTGAGTTTATTAAACATCTCCGTAACGCTATCACGGTTACCAAATAACCCAGTGACGAAACGCGCCGCTCTTCTTTGGATCTTCTCTATCTCCTCCGTCAACCCGACCTGGTACGGATCCCCACACTGATGAGCAATACTCAAGTATAGGTCGAACGAGTGTTTTGTAAGCCACCTCCTTTGTTGATGGACTACATTTTCTAAGCACTCTCCCAATGAATCTCAACCTGGTACCCGCCTTACCAACAATTAGTTTTATATGATCATTCCACTTCAAATCGTTCCGTACGCATACTCCCAGATATTTTACAGAAGTAACTGCTACCAGTGTTTGTTCCGCTATCATATAATCATATTGTTGCCACCTCCCTTTTACACTAATGCCCGTGGCCTTATCACTATTGAACACTACCATTCCCAACATCCAATGGATTCCTAACCAACCACCCCCTTCCTAGCTGCCATGACCAACTACATACTCACCCACAATTACTTCTCTTCTGAAGGCATTACCTACATACAAATCCGGTGTACAGCTATGGGCAACCGCATGGCACCATCCTATGCCAACCTATTCGAGGGCCATCTGGAGGATCCTTCCTAAACACCCCCAAAATCCTAAACCCCTCACATGGTTCAGATTCACTGGTGACTTGTTTGCGATCTGGATCGATTGTGAGGACACACTATCCACATTCCTCCAGAAGCTCAAAAACTTCTCCCCCATTTGCTTCATCTGGCCCTACTCAACCCAAAAAGACACCTTCCTAGATATTGATCTCCACCTCAGAGATGGCTACATCTGCACTCCATCCATATCAAACCCATTAGCCACCAGCAATACCTCCACTTTGACCGCTGTCACCTGTTCCATACCGAGAAGTCCTTTCCACACAGCCTAGCCACCTGTGGTCGTCACATCTGGAGTGACGAGCAGTCCCTCTCAAAATATACTGAGGGCTCTCACTGAAGCCTTCACTGACCGTAATTAACCTCCCAGCCTTATATAAAACAAACCTCCCATGCCTGGTCTTTCTAGTCTCCCACCACCTCCCAAAGTCCCACCATCTGGGCACAAAAGAGCATTCCCCTCAGATCTAATTACCACCCAGGACTGGACAAACTGAATTACATTCTCCACCAGGGTTTCGACTACCTCTCGTCGTGCCCTGAAATGACAAATGTCCTGCCCACTATCCTTCCCACAGTGGTATTCCGCCATCCACCGAACCGACACAATATACTCGTCCATCCCTACATAACCCCTGCTCCCAACCCCCTTACCTCATGGCTCATACCCCTGTAATACGCCTAAATGCAAGATCTGTCCCATACACCCTCCCCCATCTGGTTATGAACATCACCTATATCCCATCAAAGGCAGGGCTACCTGTGAAACTAGTCATGTGATCTACAAGCTAAGCTGCAACCACTGCAGAATTCTACGTGAACAAGACAACTAACAAGCTGTCCGTGTGCATGAATCGCCACCGACAAACTTTGGCCAAGAAACAAGTGGCCCACCCTAGTGCTGAGCTCGCTGCCAAACATGACATCCTTCGTTTCAATGACTGCTTCACAGCCTATACCATATGGATCCTTCCCACCAGCACCAGCTTTCCTGAATTGCGGAGCTGGGAACTTTCCCTGCAATATATCCTCTGTTCCCATAACCCTCCTGGCCTCATCCTTCGTTAGTCACTGTCCTCAGTCATCCAGCCCCTTCCCTGTTCCCGTTCCAGCACCACACAGCACTCATTCCACCATCGCACCCAGTCTCTCTACTTCTCTCCCTTACCTCGCCCCCCCCCCCCCCTCCCCTCCACCTATTGACTGTCCACTTCAGTCCGTCACCCCTACTCTACTATCCCTGCCCCAGCCTCCTCCTTACCCCCACCCAGTCGCCACTCGCATCATGTTCTGGTGCTGCTGCCCCAGTGTGAGGGAGTGGATTTGTATGCAGAAGGAATCCATTAAATTTTTATGCATCAGTCCTCAAAGAACTCTCTCTCTGTGAATGGAGAAATATAAACTGTTTGAGCAACAAAATAATTTTAAGTAAATTTAATGCCATAAATAATTTACCTGCAAAGAAATTTGTAACAGGTATGTAAAGAGACCAGCCAATTAATTTACATTTTGCAGAACAAATGTTTTACCCTGATATGTTTCACTAGTAACTTTCTATTGCAGTTCAAAAACACTGTGTTTTAGCCGATCCAAGGTAAGTCATCAACTGTTGTCTGGTAAAATTGTCTTTAAAGTGGGTAAACCTCTTCTTGGCCTCATAGGATACTAATTGTGCGTCTCCACTACACTGTTTGGACAGGGTGTATACGGGGACAAGCAAAAAAAAATTCCCGGATATCCCGTTTAAAAAATACGCTTTTTCCCGGGCGAAAATACACGTTTTCTGTGCCAAGTGACAGTAGATTTTCCCTCGAAACTGTAAAACTTATCAATTCTTTGAATGGTTAACGTTTTATACAATCGCGTAGAACTTCCCGGAAAAAAAAGAACGGGCAGAGAAGTTTTGGAGAGACTTTTAATTTAAAAAAAAATATAAATAAATGGAGAGAAGTGTTGGAAAGACCTTTGATTTGCAGCAACATATACGTTGCATATTTTCGTATTACGAAAGTATAAATTCGAATTGCACCAAACACAGCGCGTCAGTTTGCGGAGCGTTGAAACCGAGCTTGCGATGCCCTTTTGTAAGCGAGTCATATCTCAAGCCACGAGATCTCTTCAGCCGATGACAGCAGCTATTCAGAGCATAGGACACGTGTTATAGTCAGCCAATAGCAAGATCACTGGTTAAATAGCGCGAACACGCAAGAGGAAAAGTTAACGGTTTACATTAATGTACACAGTACCGTATATCTACAATAAAAGCTAAGCTTTCACATATAATATTAGTCTCTAAGTTTAACACGCTACAACAGAAGCTTAGCTTTCACATGTAATTTTGATCTTTTTTGCGTGTGTTATACTTTAAGATACAGCACACAGATGTGCCAGTAAATTTAATATTATGAGATAAATGTCTCGGCTTGAAATTCTTGTAAGTGGCTGGTCCTCAAACTGTTCAGTCTCGAACGCTCTGTGATTTAGATATCCATCCCATTTTCTCACACGTAACATAATTCATCTTGCGTAAAAAGAAATTTACTTTGAAAGTAACGCTTTTCTAACCACCGTTCGCAATACTATCCGAAGACTGTTAGTAATAGGTTCGATTTACCAGTTTCCAGAGAGCGCCAGAAAACAGGCATTATTGTGCGTGTGCAACTGCAGTGGTGTAGGAAGCCCGTATGTTCGTGTGTTTAAAGCACTAAAAGAGCTTACATTACACCATAAAAGAAACAGGGCATCAGAGGATACTCCAAAGAGCATAGGAATTTCGTAAACCATACTAAAACGCATAATTCGGCTTGAAGTGCGAATTGGCTTTTTCCAGATTCACAATGAAGTAGTCCCATCTGATATTAAGCTTTTCAGTGTGGTTTTTGGGATGTAAATTTTCTTGGAGTACCAGTACTCTACGATCTCATTTTTGGTTCTTTATTATGGCATAATGCCATATATGGCAGAAGATGATAACGTGCACTTGAACTTCAGCGGAAAGTTGGAACTAGCCAATACTGTAGAATGAAACACTTCGTTTCAAATAAAATTATTGCCTCAGCGGAAAGATTAATAAAGACAAATTTCTTTAGCAAACTTGCAAAAAAAACTTATCTGTTCTGCAAGGCGATTAATGCTTGACTGCTACTAACTTGGAAATAAAATAAAATCTGAAATTAATAATATATTTTTGCCCTCCATAATTATGTGAATGTATTTTAATTCACTTGATAGCTCCCCGCCACAGGAATCCGTTTTGTTTTCATTTGACTTTGGAGCTGTACACGAAGAGAAGCAGCGAAATCACTTAATGTAAACACGCGTCACGTGGAGGTTAACCCCCTCCCCACAACAACTCAGACAACTCTGTGCAAGCGTGAATCAGACAGCCAAACTTCAAGTAGCGGAAGAAGGTACTGCTTATACGCGAGTCAAATGCGCATGCGCAACAGACCGCTGGCAATTGGTCAAACGAACCTAATGTGAACAGTTGGGACGTCATGCTCATAGCAAGCAGTTTATTGTTACGAAGAATTAGTCTGCGCCCTGAAGAGGGGCAGCAGCCTTTTCAGTAGTTGCAAGGGCAACAGTCTGGATGATTGACTGATCTGGCCTTGTAACAATAACCAAAACGGCCTTGCTGTGCTGGTACTGCGAACGGCTGAAAGCAAGGGGAAACTACAGCCGTAATTTTTCCCGAGGGCATGCAGCTTTACTGTATGATTACATGATGATGGCGTCCTCTTGGGTAAAATATTCCGGAGGTAAAATAGTCCCCCATTCGGATCTCCGGGCGGGGACTACTCAAGAGGATGTCGTTATCAGGAGAAAGAAAACTGGCGTTCTACGGATCGGAGCGTGGAATGTCAGATCCCTTAATCGGGCAGGTAGGTTAGAAAATTTAAAAAGGGAAATGGATAGGTTGAAGTTAGATATAGTGGGAATTAGTGAAGTTCGGTGGCAGGAGGAACAAGAGTTCTGGTCAGGTGACTACAGGGTTATAAACACAAAATCAAATAGGGGTAATGCAGGAGTAGGTTTAATAATGAATAGGAAAATAGGAATGCGGGTAAGCTACTACAAACAGCATAGTGAACGCATTATTGTGGCCAAGATAGATACGAAGCCCACACCTACTACAGTAGTACAAGTTTATATGCCAACTAGCTCTGCAGATGACGAAGAAATTGAAGAAATGTATGATGAAATAAAAGAAATTATTCAGATTGTGAAGGGAGACGAAAATTTAATAGTCATGGGTGACTGGAATTCGAGTGTAGGAAAAGGGAGAGAAGGAAACATAGTAGGTGAATATGGATTGGGGGACAGAAATGAAAGAGGAAGCCGGCTGGTAGAATTTTGCACAGAGCACAACATAATCATAACTAACACTTGGTTTAAGAATCATGAAAGAAGGTTGTATACATGGAAGAACCCTGGAGATACTAAAAGGTATCAGATAGATTATATAATGGTAAGACAGAGATTTAGGAACCAGGTTTTAAATTGTAAGACATTTCCAGGGGCAGATGTGGACTCTGACCACAATCTATTGGTTATGACCTGTAGATTAAAACTGAAGAAACTGCAAAAAGGTGGGAATTTAAGGAGATGGGACCTGGATAAACTAAAAGAACCAGAGGTTGTACAGAGATTCAGGGAGAGCATAAGGGAGCAATTGACAGGAATGGGGGAAATAAATACAGTAGAAGAAGAATGGGTAGCTTTGAGGGATGAAGTAGTGAAGGCAGCAGAGGATCAAGTAGGTAAAAAGACGAGGGCTAGTAGAAATCCTTGGGTAACAGAAGAAATATTGAATTTAATTGATGAAAGGAGAAAATATAAAAATGCAGTAAGTGAAACAGGCAAAAAGGAATACAAACGTCTCAAAAATGAGATCGACAGGAAGTGCAAAATGGCTAAGCAGGGATGGCTAGAGGACAAATGTAAGGATGTAGAGGCTTGTCTCACTAGGGGTAAGATAGATACTGCCTACAGGAAAATTAAAGAGACCTTTGGAGATAAGAGAACGACTTGTATGAATATCAAGAGCTCGGATGGAAACCCAGTTCTAAGCAAAGAAGGGAAAGCAGAAAGGTGGAAGGAGTATATAGAGGGTCTATACAAGGGCGATGTACTTGAGGACAATATTATGGAAATGGAAGAGGATGTAGATGAAGATGAAATGGGAGATACGATACTGCGTGAAGAGTTTGACAGAGCACTGAAAGACCTGAGTCGAAACAAGGCCCCCGGAGTAGACAACATTCCATTGGAACTACTGACGGCCGTGGGAGAGCCAGTCCTGACAAAACTCTACCAGCTGGTGAGCAAGATGTATGAAATAGGCGAAATACCCTCAGACTTCAAGAAGAATATAATAATTCCAATCCCAAAGAAAGCAGGTGTTGACAGATGTGAAAATTACCGAACTATCAGCTTAATAAGTCACAGCTGCAAAATACTAACACGAATTCTCTACAGACGAATGGAAAAACTAGTAGAAGCCAACCTCGGGGAAGATCAGTTTGGATTCCGTAGAAACACTGGAACACGTGAGGCAATACTGACCTTACGACTTATCTTAGAAGAAAGATTAAGGAAAGGCAAACCTACGTTTCTAGCATTTGTAGACTTAGAGAAAGCTTTTGACAATGTTGACTGGAATACTCTCTTTCAAATTCTGAAGGTGTCAGGGGTAAAATACAGGGAGCGAAAGGCTATTTACAATTTGTACAGAAACCAGATGGCAGTTATAAGAGTCGAGGGACATGAAAGGGAAGCAGTGGTTGGGAAAGGAGTGAGACAGGGTTGTAGCCTCTCCCCGATGTTGTTCAATCTGTATATTGAGCAAGCAGTAAAGGAAACAAAAGAAAAATTCGGAGTAGGTATTAAAATTCATGGAGGAGAAGTAAAAACTTTGAGGTTCACCGATGACATTGTAATTCTGTCAGAGACAGCAAAGGACTTGGAAGAGCAGTTGAATGGAATGGACAGTGTCTTGAAAGGAGGATATAAGATGAACGTCAACAAAAGCAAAACAAGGATAATGGAATGTAGTCTAATTAAGTTGGGTGATGCTGAGGGAATTAGATTAGGAAATGAGGCACTTAAGGTAGTTAAGGAGTTTTGCTATTTGGGGAGCAAAATAACTGATGATGGTCGAAGTAGAGAGGATATAAAATGTAGGCTGGCAATGGCAAGGAAAGCGTTCCTGAAGAAGAGAAATTTGTTAACATCCAGTATTGATTTAAGTGTCAGGAAGTCATTTCTGAAAGTATTCGTATGGAGTGTAGCCATGTATGGAAGTGAAACATGGACGATAAATAGTTTGGACAAGAAGAGAATAGAAGCTTTCGAAATGTGGTGCTATAGAAGAATGCTGAAGATTAGATGGGTAGATCACATAACTAATGAGGAAGTATTGAATAGGATTGGGGAGAAGAGAAGTTTGTGGCACAACTTGACCAGAAGAAGGGATCGGTTGGTAGGACATGTTCTGAGGCATCAAGGGATCACCAATTTAGTATTGGAGGGCAGCGTGGAGGGTAAAAATCGTAGAGGGAGACCAAGAGATGAATACACCAAGCAGATTCAGAAGGATGTAGGTTGCAGTAGGTACTGGGAGATGAAAAAGCTTGCACAGGATAGAGTAGCATGGAGAGCTGCATCAAACCAGTCTCAGGACTGAAGACCACAACAACAACAATACGGCCTTTGACATATTTTTGCTATTTGCAAACGCTTGTGCGTGCACGGTTTTTTGTTGTTGTAAATTGCACATTTCCTTTGTCACTAAAGTTTTATTTTTTTCCCTCTCGTTTATATTTTATTGCTGCAGTATCATTCTACAGTAGCAGGATACAATAACATTCTTTGCTAGAGAATCTGTTCTGCAGCCAAAATTAAAAAAAAAAATTAACTGAAAGCTAAAACAATGAAAAATTCCTGGAATTCCGAAATTCCCGGGTTTTTCCCGGTTTCCTCACGGATGAAAAAATTCCCGTGTTTTTCCCGGTTGTCCCGGGTCGTATACACACTGTTGGAGATATGTTCGGGAAGGTTGGTACATATACCATCTAAAATTTCTGCAGTTTCACAAATAAAGGTATGTTCTGGATTGTTTTTAAAACATTTTTACCAACTCTCATTTTCTTATCACAAAAACAGAACTGCCCGTTTCAGGATGTGTATGCCCCAGGACAACTGGGATTTGTTAAAATTCTGGGAATTTTCCTTTGTTTTTGTCTTCAGTTAAATTTTTGTAATTCTGACTGGTAAAAATTGATACTCTATCAAAGAATTTTACTGTAGGTCGCTACTGCAGCAATAAAATATAAACGAAAGAAAAAATAAAACTTAAGTTGCAAAGGCAATGCGTCATTTACAACAAAACACAGGCATCTGCCAACAGCAAAATGTGTCTAAGGCTTTAGAATGAAGACTATGTAATACGTCATAACAACTAGCTGCTTCCATTGATCGTGACATCACAATTGTTTAGTGTGGGTTCATTTGTGCTGTTGACAGTGGGCGCATGCACAATCGCGATTGAGTCACATATGAGAAGTACCTTCTCATGATTCTGGCTACTTGGAAGTGTGGCTTTTTAGCTGTATTGCCAGTAGCAACAAGCAGGCAGATGTTACCCATCAAAACTTTTGTGACACACTCAAGCTGTCAGAATAAGGGGTGCACAGAACAGTCTGAGTTGCAGGGGAGAGGGGCAGCCTCCATGTGACTTGTGTTTACACTAAGTGATTTTTGTTTCCTTTTAGTTTCAAGCTCTTATATCAAATGAAACTGAGACAGTTTTTTGTTTGCCAGGTGGTATCAAGTGAAATAAAATACAGTCGCATAATTATAGAAGGCTAAACTAAATTATTAGTTTGTTTTCTCATTTTATTTTACTTTCACATTTTTGGCAGAACAATGAAATTATTTTTGTCGCTGTGCTAAAGAAATTTTGCTTTTATTAATCTTTTCTACTGAGGCAGTCAATTTATTTGAAATGAAGTGTTTCATTCCACAATATTGATTAGTTTCAACTGTTCGCTGAATTTCAAGTGCATGTTTTCATCTTCTGGCACGTATGGCGTTATGCCATAATTACAAACCAAACATGAGATAATATAGTATTGGTACTCGAAGAAAATTTACATACTGAAAACCCCACTGAGAAACTTAATGTAAGGTTGGGCTCTACTTGATTGTGAATCTGGACACACGAATGTGCATCTTCAGCTGAATTATGCATTTTAGTATGGTTTACAAAATTCCGGTGCTCTTGGAGTAGCCTCTGATGTCCAGTTTCTTTTATGATGTAATATCTCTTAATCCTCTATACGTATGAACGTACAGGCTTGCTTTGTCATTGCAGTAATGCCTGTTTGTCCGCTGCTGAAACGAACCTGTTTCTAACAAAGTACCGGAAAATATTGTGAATAGTGGTTTGAAAAGTATTAATTTCAAAATAAATTTACTTTTACACAAGGTGAATTATGTTACGTGTGAGAATGTTGGATGAATTTGTTATATCACAGTGTGTTTGATTCTCCTTTAAAACTTAACACTTTGAGGACCAGCTACTTAGAAGAATTTCAAAGCCAGAAGGACAGGCATTGTCATCATTTAAAATTGTATTTGCACTTTTGTGTGCTGTATCTTAAAGTATAACACATGCCAAAAAGACCAGTATTACATGTGAAAGCTTAAATTCTGATATAGCTGTGTGCATTAATTTAAACCAGTAACTTCTCCTATTCGTGTGTTCGCTCTGCTTAACAGTGATGTTGCTATTTTCTGACTACATCAAATTTTCTGTGTTCTTCCGATATTGGCTGGTGAGATCATGTAACACGAGCTGTGGTTGGTTTACAAAAGTGCATCACAATCTCAATTTCAATGCTTCGGCAACTAATCTGCTGTGGGTGGTAGAATTCGGATTTACACTTTCGTAATATGAAAATATGCAGTGTTCATGTTACTGCACATCAAAGTTCTTTCCCAAATGCCCCTCCCTCCCCCCCCCCCCCCCCCCCCTCCACCCCCATTAAAGTGCCGGGAAGTTTGAAGCCAGTGTATAAAACCGTTAACCATTCAGAGGATTCATAAGTTTGACAGTCCCGAGGAAAAGTATACTGTCACTTAACATGGAAAAGTTTATTTTCACTGGTGTATTTTTAACCAAGAAAAATTGGGGAATTTTTTCCTAATCTGTGTATACACCATGTTTTAGTACATCTGGTCAGTTTAAACTGAGGCAACATTTCCAAATGTTTGGTGTAGTAAATCAATACTAACTCATATGGGACTGTCAAATACTACTGGTATGAAGGCTTAGTTGCTTTAAAAAACACTCTCTTGAACAAATCCTCTGTAACACACACAACTTGTCAAAAGCCTGAAAATAAGCACAAGCTGTTTCCACTATGCTGTTCCATTTCATAGGCAAGGAAAGTAAAATTAAATGTTTTTGGAAGTACAACTTTAAGAACAGAACAGTTACCAATCATGCAAATTGGGCATCAGTTTCAAAGAACAATAAGTAAAATCATGAAAAAAAAGGAGTGAAGAGCTTTTTGTCAGTTGATTCTGCTCTTCTGAAAAGAGAGAGGAGGCAGTGAATACTGTGTGTCCTTTTTAGGAATCCAATTAAAATACTTTCAGTAAACTTGTGTACTCATTTATGTAATTTCTTTAATCAAAGCTAGTCAATTTCTAAACAAAAATAGTTGTAAAAACGAAGGATGAGGGAAAACTGGTTGGAAATATTTCTCACAGTCATTTATGTAATTTCTTTAACCAAAGCTAGTCACTTTCTAAACATAAATATTTGTAAAAATGAAGGATGAGGGAAAACTGGTTGGAAATATTTATCACAATTTTTGAATAGTCCAATCTCAGGTCTTAATAACTTTGGAACTATTCCGCACAGTCCAGTGAAACTTTTACAACCCAGTAATATGCACTTAGAGAACACACACTATGAATCAAAACACAAACAACATATTTCTGAGGGAAAATAATAAATTCCAAAATGTGATTTAAAAATTGTAATACGTTAAGAGGTACACATTGTAGGTGCCCTCTATGCCAAATATAATTCACTCAAAAAGGGTATAATTTTTTTTTGTGGTAAGCTTAATGTGGCCTAAACACACACAGAACTCATCTTGCCCATATCAGTCGTAAAAACTGAATTACATGCACACAAAAATACAAAAATTTGAAAAATTACCTGAAAAATATGGATTTTCCAAGTGTGGTAGCGGAAAAGGGACATGTGATATCCAAGCCAAATTTCAAATATTGCATAAGTAGACCATAATATAATATGTGGCAAAATTTCAACTTGTTATTGCAATGCATTTGTGTACAATAAAAGTTGACAGAGATGTATTTGGTAACATTTCTTTTAACACGATTTAGCAAGTAACAGTGATGATGCAGACAGCTTGTTTCAGATAAAGCTGCAGCAATTGTTGAGAACCATTAGGCAACAGAAAGTTAAACAATGGTAGTTTTCAGGGACAGAATGAGTCATTGTTGGCAGGAACAACAAAGGAAATGAGCAACAATTACAGGTTACTCATGTTTTTAAGATTCTAGTTAGACTGGTCAGTACTGTTGTGGAAGTCAGTATGGAGGCAAAGAGTATACTAGTGGTGCTTTTGTTCAAACAAGTTGCAGTATTGGTAGAGTCAAGCATCTGAATGTCATAAAACAACGTATGGAACCAAATGTGGCATTCACTTTGTAATGTATGATCTGGATGAATCAGACCAAAATTTGTTGCTATGGAGATCTGGGATACACCCTGTGGGCACAAGAAGTATAGTTCCAGGAAACTTTAGTGTTTGTTATTATCATATGAAAGTGTTTCTGGAAATGTATTCTTTCCTACAAAGAAGTTCATTTCGGATCCATAAGAACACAGTGAAGTATAACCTCAGAGAAATTGATATAAAATCAGTATTGAAAGTGAATCAGTGCATGGGACTTAACATGAAACCAGGACAAAAGTTATGTTCCAGCTGTGTTATACTGCTAAAAAATGAAGAATATTCTGATAATTTACATGACATTGACAAAGAATATCAGCCACCTACAACCACAGTGGATGAGCAATTAAATACTATAGTGGCTGCTCTTGGTTTGTCTCCCATGAAAACACACAAAGTTGGGCAAAGAGACAGGCCCAACTGTGGTAGAAGAAAACTACAAGAAGCTCAAATGGAATTAAAACACAAAATAGCTGACACACTAATGGTGGAAGAGGAAGAACTATCTGCTCCAAAGGAACAGAAATCTTGCCAGAAATGCTCTGATTTGGACAAAATTGTGCATGATTTGAAAGAAAAATGTGCCATATCCACATGCCAGAAAAAAAGTAGCTATTCTTACCCTTGCACCTTCTAGCTGGTCTATTTACTACACTGCAAAGGAATTCAGTGTTTCTACATATATGGTAAAGCAAGCTAGGAAAATAAAAGCAACCCAAGGAGTGCTTCCACAACTTCTGCAGGCTCAGGGTAAGCAATTGAGTTCAGAAATAAAGGTGCTAGTGTTGGAGTTTTATGGTTCAAAAATGGTTCAAATGGCTCTGAGCACTATGGGACTTAATATCTTAGGTCATCAGTCCCCTGGAACTTAGAACTACTTAAACCTAACTAACCTAAGGACATCACACACGTCCATGCCCAAGGCAGGATTCGAACCTGCGACCGTAGCAGTCCCGCAGTTCCGGACTGCAGCGCCTAGAACTGCACGGCCCCGCGGCCGGCGGAGTTTTATGAAAACAATGACTACAGCCGAATAATGCCTGGAAAAAAGACTATGTAACGGTGAAAATGGGAAATGTACGTGTACAGATGCAAAAAAGACTGTTGATATGAAACATATCTGAACTATATGTAGAATTCAAGGAAAATTATCCGAATACCAAAATAGGTTTATCATCTTTTTTCAATCTTTGGCCAAAATGGGTTATGCCTGTAAGTGTAAATGGGTTATGCCTGTAAGTATAAGGGGCACACACAATGTTTGTGTATGTGGGACCCATCAAAATGCTAAGCTGATGTTTGCTGCTATAAAGGATTCTGGTCTGGATTACAAAGGTGCAATGAAGCTGCTAGTGTGTGAGACATCAGTTCCTACCAGAGCATGATACACAGCTATGAAACGTGTCCTGGAAAGGCAAATCTTGGAAAACACATGAATAACAAACTGTATGGTGAACTCCTTATGGATGACGATGAACTTGTTTCTTATAAACAATGGACACACATGGATCGCACAAGTCTTGAAACAAAGCAAAGTACAGTGGAAGATTTTGTTGAAATGTGTTGTCAAAAAATGGACAAACTGACCACACACAGCAACAGCACAATCAGCTTATCTCCAGTTTTGTAAGGATAATTTGAAACAAGATGAAATTATAGTAATACTAGACTTTTCTGAAAATTATGCATTTATAGTTCAAGATGACATCCAAGGATATCATTGAGACAACAGCCAAGCAACTCTCCAGCCATTTGCAATTTACTATAGAGGTGAATCAGGTTATGTGTCTTTCATGAACCTGTGCATTTTTAGTGACTATTTAATTCATGATGCCATTGCATTTCATGCCCACATTTGCACTGTCGTGGCATATGTGAAAAACAAGCTGCCTCACATACATTTTGCGGAATACTTCAGTGATGGGGCAGCTAGTCAGTTCAAAAACTAAAAATCTCAAAAAGTTATGCATGCATTACCATGATTTTCACATTCACGCAGAATGGAATTTTTTCACAACAAGTCATGGAAAAATGTATGTGATGGTATCGGTGCTACCATGAAGCGCATGACATCACGAGCTAGTCTGCAGCACCCTACAGAAGGTCACATTCTAACACCTCTTCAGTTATTTACCTGGGTACAGAAAAATATCTCTGGCATACAATCATTCTATGTTTCAAGAGATGAGTTGAAATCAGTCGAAGAGTTGCTAAAAAGCAGACTAGAACACGTTAAAACTGTTGCAGCCACAAGGAGCCATCATCACTTTTCTCCAGTGGACTCTGACAATGCGCAGATGAGCAGACTGTCCAGTTATAACTATAGGTTCATGCACAACATGTGTCTTCACAGTGTGTCTGATTCAGGATTCAGAAGCAACAGCAGCAACATACAACCAGGTTGCTATGTTATTGCTGTTTATGATGACAAATGGTACTTAGGATGTGTTGCAGAGTGCTGTGAAGCAAAAGGTGATGTATTTGTGAACTTCATGGCACCAGCAGGACCAGCAAGATCATTTCATTGGCCGCGTTTGTCAGACAGGTGTTGGATTCCTTTTGAACATATTATTATGACAGTTCCAGTTCCTACCAGTGTCAGGAAGACAGTACAATTTGCCACTCAATGCACAGAGTACAGTAGCTAAAGTGTGGGAGAACTTCTGTTCGAAGCACAATCGACTGGTTTTTAGCAGTTGAGGTGTAGTAAACATTAATGATAGGTTGTGTTAATCTGTCTATATGTTGTTGCTTAGTGATTAAACAGTTGTGGGATAGGATAAGAAGAGTCAGAACAGTTTACGATATGTTTTTACAAAATTGTGTTGTGGAACAATGGGCACATCACCAAATACATCTGTCAACTTCCATTGTACACAAATGTCGCGCAATAACATGCTGAAATTTTGAGATATATATCATTATGGTCTACTTATACAGTGTGTGAAATTTGGCTTGGATACCACTTGTCCCTTTTGTGCTACCACACTTCGAAAATCCATGTTTTTCAGGTAATTTTTCAAATTTTTGTGTGCATGTAACTCAGTTTTTGTGACTGATATGGGCATGATGAGTTCTGTGTGTGTTTAGGCCACATTAAGCTTACCACAAAAAAATTTGTACCATTTTTGAGTGAATTATATTTGGCATAGAGGGCACCCACAATATGTACCTTTCAATGTATTACATTTTTTTAATCACATTTTGGAATTTTTTATTTTTTTTTCAGAAATATGTTGTTGGTGCTTTGATTCATGGAGTGTGTTCGCTAAATGGATGTTACTGGGTTGTAAAAATTTCACTGGACTGTGTGGAATAGTTCCAACGTTATTAAGACCTGAAGTTGGGTCTGATGATAGATTGCCAGACGTGGGTTGCAATTGCCTGGTCACGCCACCTTCTTTCTTAAGTCATAATTCTGGAACTAACAGGCAGGGGAAACTAATACTTTGTACACTAGTGTTCCACACATGGTAGAATTGGTGTACTGAATTTCAGTCAAAACTGAGACTATGAGCTGGAGCCCCTGGTTGAACTGACATGGAATGACCCAGGAGCAAAAATGTAGTCTTATAGTGTCTAAATTTGGAGAGCGGTCTCTCAGCCTAGAATCCTCCAGTCATGGTGGCAAATTGATTAACATCCGATATCTCATTCTGTCATTATGTCCACAGTGCTGTCAGAACTTAATAATCTTCTCTCAAGACAGTAATTATCATGTATGAATCAAAATTATAGCAGCAACAAGTAAATGAAAGGTGATAGCTGCTGGTGACAAAAGTAGTTTGGAAATCAATCAGACACATTGATAAATGCAAGCTATGACAATCTTCAGTGCACCGCGATCTGCAGTAATGGGCTTGCAATTTTCTTGACAATCGGAGTGAGGCAAATTAAATACCAGACACGAAACAGTCTCATTCCCCAAGAGTGCATGTAATGTTGCTCATAATACCTTAATTTGATTGTGTGGTTGCTGCTCCTTGTCAGCACAGGTGGAAGTGTTGGTTGCAGGAATTATTTCACATGTTGGGTGTGGTGACCCTTTCATGGGCATCAGCTGGTGTTGCTCCAAGTAAAATAGTGGAACTCCAGGATGTAATGTAATAATATTATGAAAAGGAAAGTTGCTACTCACCATATGGCAGACATAGGCACAACAAAAGACTGTCAGAAAATGAGCTTTCAGCCAACAAGGTCTTCATAAGAAACACACACACACACACACACACACACACACACACACACACACACACACACAAATGCAACTTGCTGTGGCCTCAGCAGCCAGAGGCTGCAGTCGCGCGCGCGCGCCTGTGTGTGTGTGTGTGTGTGTGTGTGTGTGTGTGTTTTATCCGTTTCTGATGAAGACCTTGTTGGCTGAAAGCTCATTTTCTGACAGTCTTTTGTTGTGCCTATGTCTGCCATATGGTGAGTAGCAACTATTCTTTTCGTAATATTGTTCCAAGTAAAATAAGTAAGACACGCCTCTTGCTTTCACAACAACTGTCATGTTTACTTATACTGAGAAAAAAAAGTCATCGTAAGATAATTCTACTGCACCACGGCACAGCTGACTGGTTGACTCGGGCTTTGTTCAATGTCTTAGACGTGAATGCTACATGACATTCCGTGTTGCAAACCTTTTGAAATAAAACTGCCCCCATTTCATGTGATGATGCATCAATCATAAGCACTACTAGTTTTTGTGCAATGAAAAGTATAAGACATGAGAAACTAAGCAACGCATGTTTCAGTTTCTGAAAAGGTTGTTCACATTCTCCAGTCTATTTGAAAGAAACATTTTTATGCTAGGGTGAATAGAGAGAAGTGCTGTTTGTGGTGCATTTCAATTGAATTTGATTTAGTGTTTCAGTTTGCAAAGAACAACTCTAAGTTCTCTTACATTTTTAGGAGAACGTAATCTCCGTATGGCCTTGAAATGCTCAGTCGAGGGGTGAGGATTCTGGGCATCAATGATATGTCCCAAATACTCAATTGTAAAACGAACATTTCTGTAAATTACACTACAGTCCTGCATTATTTAAAACTTGAAAAAGATATAGGCCTACAATGATGTCGTCTAACTAATTTTAACAGGATGGAACTTGTGACATCACCCGTTCACGAAATCATTGAAATAATGCAGGAGCCGAGGCGCTTCCAAAAGGAGGCCCTGGTATTGGTACAAGCCAATGTGTGTGTTACCTACCATTTTTTTTCTTTTTTTCTTTCTTTTTTTTCCCCCCCAGAGAAAGTTGAAGATAAGCATTGACTAAACCCATTTTTGAAAAGAATTGCCCATCTGCTCATCCTGCTGCTCACCAGTATGTGGAATTGGGGAGAAATCAATTATTATTTTTTTGGTGTTAAATGTAGCTTTGAAGCTGGCACAAAGTCCGATCTTCCCATTTGCTTTTCTTGTGATTACAAGGGGAGATGCCCATGGTAAAACTTAGGTTGTGTATTAAGTCACACCTCGATAGAAAAATGTTTGTGGGACCGTGAAAATGATATTGATACAGCAGGATTATAATTATAATAAGTTTTGTTAATTATCTTAAAGGTCAGTATGTACAATATTGTAGTACTTTTCTGGAGATAAAATTAAAAGACAAATAATGAAACACATTTTGTTCACTTCATTTATTACTAAAATATCTTGATCTTGTGTACAGAAGAATTCACTCATTTTCCTTTGTTTCTTGTTTCTTAGTGATTCTCTTGTAAATATTGTCTTTATCTCCTCTTACGCCATCAGTTTTCCCACTGAAACACTGGGGACTGAAGATTCTACTTCCTGAATAGTTTCAACTGACCTATTAGCTCCATCAGAGTTGGAGGGTTTACTCTCATCACATCACTGTCATCAGGATCTTCAACAGGTGTATTGTCCTTTAACTCTTCAATGGTAGATTCATCAGTGTATGCTTCAAACACCAATGCCTCATCATCCACTGACACATATTCGACTACTGATACTTCCACAGTTGTTCCAACTGCTGTTGAATACTTCTTGATCACTTTTATCATCACACTGCATTTTTTCAGCCACTACAGCATTCTCACCAACAACTTCACTCTTGGAAATCCTTGCTATTTTTTCAGTAGTTCACAATCATATTTGTCTCTACGCTGTTCCAGCAGCTCGCAATCATATCACGAGCCTGCTTCACACTGAAACTGTAGAGACTGTCCACCTGTCTTTCAATCTTTGTGATTATATGTTGAACTAGACGTGAACGGTATTTTGTCTTCAAGTTCTTAGTTATTCCCGTGTCTAGTGACCATGTTCTTCGCACTCATCTTGTTAAACCACCACAGTGTAGCACTGTTCATATTATCAGCAGCAACCATCTTCATTCTTTTCTTGAAGGGTTAAACTTTTCACCTAGAAAACGTTCTTCAATTTCTTTTCATTTTTTTAAAGTAATGTGCAAGTCCAAACTTCCTCCCCACGTCTATCTGTTTTGTTCTTATTGATGTCTTTGAAAACTTCCACTTTTGTCTCTAACCTTATCTGTTTCCCCATTCCAGCCATTGCCCAAATCTTACTAGCCAAGTGTAAAGTATTGTATTGTTTTATCGATCCTCTTCTTCTTCCTCTTTGTCCATAGGTACAAATTGATACTGGACAAATCAGTGTTACGAGAAGATGAGCCGCAGCAACATAAATTAATGTGATGGTTGTAGACTGTGTGTCAATAACAACAGTGCAGTTTATATACATAAAAGTTTCAAGCAAATTATTACTTACACACAATTATACTTAGGCTGTTTAATTCATACCATGATTAAACAAACTTCAAGGAAGAACACATAAAAGCAATAGAGTGTTCACCATTCTTACTGCAATGTGTGATTATAGTTTACGTCATCATCTCATTTTGCACAAAAGACACAATGTAGACTATAACATAATACTCTGCATATGAATTTACAACAATTATTGGAGTTTTGTGTGTGTGGGGGGGGGGGGGGGGGGGGCTGCGGCACCATGTTTACAACTGCAGCTTTTTGTATAATAGACACAAATTTTGAAAATTAAAAGATATACAATTTATACAAGATCATGATGAAAATTTGTTGTATGATATTCTAGTTCTTTATGCTAACAAATATTTATTATTATTGGAAGAACATTTACGGATGAGATTGTTGTGTATAGATCTTTGTATTTCACACTTATCACAATCTGTACACATTTACAGTTCTTCATTTTTGGGCTGTGAAACAACTTTTTCTAGCACTTGAGTTTCCGTAGAAGATTATACCTTATTGCAGTAGGGATTCTGCTTTGGCGAGGTACACATTTCTTATTGTTTGCTTTGATGTGCTGCTTGAAAGAATGTTTACGCAGTAACAGATAGTGTTCAGTTTGTTGGTTACATACTTTGTTTTTTTGACCCAACTCAGATTCTCTTGGATCCATATACCAACAAACGTTATAGCATTTACATTTTCCAAATTGTTGGTGAATAACTCTACAGTTGGGGCTAACAGATGCTTATTGTCCTGTGTGTAGTTTCATAGGGACTGTTTTTTGGATCCAGAATGAGATTTTCACTCTGCAGCGGAGTGTGCGCTGATATGAAACTTCCTGGCAGATTAAAACTGTGTGCCCGACCGAGACTCGAACTCGGGACCTTTGCCTTTCGCGGGCAAGTGCTCTACCAACTGAGCTACCGAAGCACGACTCACGCCCGGTACTCACAGCTTTACTTCTGCCAGTACCTCGTCTCCTACCTTCCAAACTTTACAGAAGCTCCCCTGCGAACCTTGCAGAACTAGCACTCCTGAAAGAAAGGATATTGCGGAGACATGGCTTAGCCACAGCCTGGGGGATGTTTCCAGAATGAGATTTTCACTCTGCAGCGGAGTGTGCGCTGATATGAAACTTCCTGGCAGATTAAAACTGTGTGCCCGACCGAGACTCGAACTCGGGACCTTTGCCTTTCGCGGGCAAGTGCTCTACCAACTGAGCTACCGAAGCACGACTCACGCCCGGTACTCACAGCTTTACTTCTGCCAGTACCTCGTCTCCTACCTTCCAAACTTTACAGAAGCTCCCCTGCGAACCTTGCAGAACTAGCACTCCTGAAAGAAAGGATATTGCGGAGACATGGCTTAGCCACAGCCTGGGGGATGTTTCCAGAATGAGATTTTCACTCTGCAGCGGAGTGTGCGCTGATATGAAACTTCCTGGCAGATTAAAACTGTGTGCCCGACCGAGACTCGAACTCGGGACCTTTGCCTTTCGCGGGCAAGTGCTCTACCAACTGAGCTACCGAAGCACGACTCACGCCCGGTACTCACAGCTTTACTTCTGCCAGTACCTCGTCTCCTACCTTCCAAACTTTACAGAAGCTCCCCTGCGAACCTTGCAGAACTAGCACTCCTGAAAGAAAGGATATTGCGGAGACATGGCTTAGCCACAGCCTGGGGGATGTTTCCAGAATGAGATTTTCACTCTGCAGCGGAGTGTGCGCTGATATGAAACTTCCTGGCAGATTAAAACTGTGTGCCCGACCGAGACTCGAACTCGGGACCTTTGCCTTTCGCGGGCAAGTGCTCTACCAACTGAGCTACCGAAGCACGACTCACGCCCGGTACTCACAGCTTTACTTCTGCCAGTACCTCGTCTCCTACCTTCCAAACTTTACAGAAGCTCCCCTGCGAACCTTGCAGAACTAGCACTCCTGAAAGAAAGGATATTGCGGAGACATGGCTTAGCCACAGCCTGGGGGATGTTTCCAGAATGAGATTTTCACTCTGCAGCGGAGTGTGCGCTGATATGAAACTTCCTGGCAGATTAAAACTGTGTGCCCGACCGAGACTCGAACTCGTGAGTACCGGGCGTGAGTCGTGCTTCGGTAGCTCAGTTGGTAGAGCACTTGCCCGCGAAAGGCAAAGGTCCCGAGTTCGAGTCTCGGTCGGGCACACAGTTTTAATCTGCCAGGAAGTTTCATATCAGCGCACACTCCGCTGCAGAGTGAAAATCTCATTCTGGAAACATCCCCCAGGCTGTGGCTAAGCCATGTCTCCGCAATATCCTTTCTTTCAGGAGTGCTAGTTCTGCAAGGTTCGCAGGGGAGCTTCTGTAAAGTTTGGAAGGTAGGAGACGAGGTACTGGCAGAAGTAAAGCTGTGAGTACCGGGCGTGAGTCGTGCTTCGGTAGCTCAGTTGGTAGAGCACTTGCCCGCGAAAGGCAAAGGTCCCGAGTTCGAGTCTCGGTCGGGCACACAGTTTTAATCTGCCAGGAAGTTTCATATCAGCGCACACTCCGCTGCAGAGTGAAAATCTCATTCTGGAAACATCCCCCAGGCTGTGGCTAAGCCATGTCTCCGCAATATCCTTTCTTTCAGGAGTGCTAGTTCTGCAAGGTTCGCAGGGGAGCTTCTGTAAAGTTTGGAAGGTAGGAGACGAGGTACTGGCAGAAGTAAAGCTGTGAGTACCGGGCGTGAGTCGTGCTTCGGTAGCTCAGTTGGTAGAGCACTTGCCCGCGAAAGGCAAAGGTCCCGAGTTCGAGTCTCGGTCGGGCACACAGTTTTAATCTGCCAGGAAGTTTCATATCAGCGCACACTCCGCTGCAGAGTGAAAATCTCATTCTGGAAACATCCCCCAGGCTGTGGCTAAGCCATGTCTCCGCAATATCCTTTCTTTCAGGAGTGTTAGTTCTGCAAGGTTCGCAGGGGAGCTTCTGTAAAGTTTGGAAGGTAGGAGACGAGGTACTGGCAGAAGTAAAGCTGTGAGTACCGGGCGTGAGTCGTACTTCGGTAGCTCAGTTGGTAGAGCACTTGCCCGCGAAAGGCAAAGGTCCCGAGTTCGAGTCTCGGTCGGGCACACAGTTTTAATCTGCCAGGAAGTTTCATATCAGCGCACACTCCGCTGCAGAGTGAAAATCTCATTCTGGAAACATCCCCCAGGCTGTGGCTAAGCCATGTCTCCGCAATATCCTTTCTTTCAGGAGTGCTAGTTCTGCAAGGTTCGCAGGGGAGCTTCTGTAAAGTTTGGAAGGTAGGAGACGAGGTACTGGCAGAAGTAAAGCTGTGAGTACCGGGCGTGAGTCGTGCTTCGGTAGCTCAGTTGGTAGAGCACTTGCCCGCGAAAGGCAAAGGTCCCGAGTTCGAGTCTCGGTCGGGCACACAGTTTTAATCTGCCAGGAAGTTTGTTTTTTGGATATTTAGTATTGGATTGTTTGCAGAGATCCAGTTTGCAATGTCTGAGATGCATTTTGGATTTCATTCTGCAACTCTTGATCAGTCATTCGTTTGACTAACACATTTGTGTCATCAGCAAATTTGATACGGTTTCAATGTGGGCTGGTCATTTACACAGAGCAAAAACAGAACTGGTCCCAGAATGGAGCCTTGTGCTACACCATACGTAATACACAATCTTTCTGAGTGACAGGTCTTCATTTTTTATTCACTTCTTGGAATGGAAGTCCTCTATTTTGTAGGTAAGATTTTAACCACTCATAAGCTGGTCTCCTAGTACATATGCACTCCAGTTTGGTGAACAAGATCTACATCTACATCCATACTATCAAACTACCATGATGTGCATGACAAAGGGTACATCCCATTGTTCCAGTTATTAGGGTTCCTTCCTGTTCCATTCAGATATGGAGCATGGAAAGAATGATTGTTTGAATCCCTTTGTGCATGCAGTAATTATACTAGTTTTATCTTCATGATACCTATGTGAGTGACATGTAGGGGATTGTAGTATATTCCTAGTCATTATTTAATGCTGGTTCTTGAAATGTTGCTGATAGTCTTTCTCAGTATAGTTTATGTTTATCTTCAAGAGTCTTCTGTTCAGTTCCCTCAGTATCTCTATGACACTCGCCCATGGATCAAACCAACAATATTCGTGCTACCCTTTCCTGTGCATATTCAGTATCCCCTGTATTTGGTATGGGCCCCACACACTTGAACAATATTGTAGATTGAGTTGTACGAGTGATTTGTAAGCAAATTTCTTTGTAGACTGATTGCATTTCCCAAGTATTCTACCAATAAACCAAAGTCTACCACCTGATTTACCCACGACTGAGGCTATGTGGTCATTCCATTTCATATCCCTACAAAGTGTTACACCCAGGTATTTGTATGTCTTGGCAGATTCCAACAGTGAGTCATTGATATTACAGTTTTCTTGTTTTGTAAGTGTGCAGTTTTATGTTTCTGAACATTTAAGGCAAGTTGCCAATCTTTGCACAAATTTGAAATCTTATCAAGATCTGACAGAATATTTATGCAGCTTCTTTCAGATAGTACTTCATTATAGATAACAGCATCATCTGCAAAATGACTGAGATTACTATTAATATTGTCTGCTACAGTCATTAATAGACACTGTGAACAGGAAGGGCCGCAACACACTTCCATGGGGCACACCCAAAGCTACTTCTACATCTGACAATGACTCTCCACCCAAGATAACATACTGCATCCTCCCTACCAAAAAGTCCTCAATCCAGTCACAAATTTCACTTGGTACCCTACATGATGGTAATTTTCACAATAAATGTAGGTTTAGTACTGAGTCAAATGCTCTTCGGAAATCAAGAAATATTGCAACTACTTGACTATCTTGATCCAAAGCTTTCAGTCAGAAATATGAGAAAATTGCAAGTTGAGTTTCAAATAGTCAATGTTTTCAAAATCCATACTGGTTGATGTTGAGGAGGTCACTCTGTTCAAGATATCTCATAATGTTTGAGCTCAGAATATGGTGTAAGATTCTGCCAGAAACTGATTTCAAGGATATTGGATGGTAGTTTTGTGGATCACTTCTATTACCCTTCTTGTAGACATGTGTGACATATACTTTTTTCGAAGAACTGAGAACGGTGTTTTGTTTGAGGGATCTACAATAGATTATATTTACTCAGCTGCAAATTCTGTGTAGAATATGGCAGGAATTCCATCGGGCCCTGGAGCTTTGTCCAATTTTAACGATTTCAGCTGTTTCTCAACACCACTGACACTAATACTTATTTCATTCATCTTTCAGTGATACGAGGATTAAATCTGGAGCAATTCTCTTGGGTTTTGCTGTATAAAGGAACATTTGAAAATTGAGTTATGTCTTATCATGTCAAATGCCTGTGAGAAGCCTAGAAAAATTGTAGAAATATACTCTTTATTCTCAACAGCATTTAAAGCTTCATTCAGAAAAGAAAAGATGGCAGTCTCAGTACAACTGGATTTATGAAAACCATACTGAGAGTCTGAGAAATACTTATTTTTTTCTATAAAGGTTATTAGTCTCTTATAGTAGATTTTCTCCTTTATTTTGGAAAATCCTAACAGGAGTGATATGGGCTTTAGTTGGATAGATCTTTTTTTATCCCTTAGTTGTAGAGGGGTTTTATTTTGGCTGTTTTCAATTCCTTCTCACTACTCAGGTATAGGAAGAGAGTTTTATCATTCGACTACATGTGAACTGATTCATCACTGCACACCGTGAGTTTTGCTGTGTGTAGTTTTCTGCTACCTGTGTCAAGAAGGCATTAAATTTAAATGCAGTTTTTATGGGGTCAGACAATATAGTTGAACTTTCTAAGTGGTTGGAATATGATAACATTATGAAAAAGATGGTTGCTGCTCACCATATAGTGGAGGTGCTGAGTCAGAGATAGGCAAAATGAAAACTTTCTATGGCCGTGTGTGTGTGTGTGTGTGTGTGTGTGTGTGTGTGTGTGTGTGGGTGGGTGGGTGTGTGAACGCCTTGTTGGGTGAAATCTTACTTTCTGACATTCTTTTTGTCATGCCTATCTGTGACTCAGCATCTCCATAATGGCTTTCTAAGAGGTTAAGATTTTGGAATTCTGGATATTCTGCTGCTGTTTCCCTTCTTACAATATTCCACATGGCTTTTATTTTATTTTCGGAGTTTTTTATGTATCTGTGTTTGCTGTTGTTTTCCCTGTTTTATGACCTTGCTGAGGATTTTTGTGTAGGATTTGAGATGCATATAAAATCTAGAGATGTGTTCTGCTTGGGCATTTTGTGTAGTAACCTTTTTTATTTGCAGATATATGTATTCTAGTGGTAATCCAAATCACAAAATAGAATTACTCTTCTATTTCTATGCATTAGTTTGTTGATCAGCGATCCTAAGCTTTTTAGAAAGTCATTAACATCACTAGTAGGTACTTTTTACAGACAAATTACAACTGTTCTGTTCCTTTTTCAAACAACGGAAAATCCAGGATGGCATGTAACATTATTGTGAAAAGGAAAGTTGCTATTCGCCATATGGTGGAGATGCTGAGTCGCAGGTAGGCACAACAAAAAGACTGTCACTAATATTGGGAATGTGTAACCCTCCTGGCCTCAACCTTCATTAGTCATTGTCCTCACCCATCCAGCCCCTTCTCCGTTCCCATTCCAGCACTACACAGCCCTCATTCCTCCATTGCACCCAGTCTTTTTACTTCTCTCCTTGTCCGCCCCCCTCCTCCCCTCCATACCTCCACTGCCCTCTGTCTAACCTTCCAACTGCACACAGCTGCCATACCGTCTTTCCACCTCATACCTGCGCGCTCCCCAACAACATGTCACTGTCCGCCACCCCTACCCTACTATCCCTACCCCTCTCTGCCCCAGCCTCCTCCTACCCCCACCCAGTCACCACTCCCATCATGCACTGGTGCTGCTGCTCACAGTGTGGCCTCAGATGCCTGACACTGAAGTCATGTGTGTGTGAGTTGCATTTACATGAGTGTGTATGTGTGTGAGTATGTGTGTCATCTAATTTTGACGAAGGCCTTACTGGACGAGAGCTATATTTGTGACAGTCTTTTTGTCGTGTCTATATGCAACTCATCTTTTCTTGTGTGTTGTGGTCTTCAGTCTTGAGACTGGTTTGATACAGCTCTCCATGCTACTCTATCCTGCGCAAGCGTCTTCATCTCCCAGTACCTACTGCAGCCTACATCCTTCTGAATCTGCTTAGTGTATTCAGCTCTTGGTCTCCCTCTACGATTTTTACCCTCCACGCTGCCCTCCAATACTAAATTGGTGATCCCTCGATGTCTCAGAACATGTTCTTGTTTCTGATATTTAAACTTTTGATATCTCCGTATCTTTAACTCTTTCTTTAGGGAAATGTATTGTTTCAAAACGTTTATTTTTTCATACATAGATAAAACTACCACCATGTTTGTAATGTTTTCGACAAAAATGACAACCTAGTGCATAACATGGAAAATTCACCATATTAAGTTTTTTGGCGTCAAACCAGTGTTGTGATAGCCTACGTGATAACCACAGACATAATAATGATGTATTTTATAATTCATTTTCTAATAGTACTTCACTTAGTAAAGGCTGCACATTCTGATGAAATACAACAAAATTTGAATTTAATTTTCAGTTGTGAAACTTACTTTTGTGTAGTCTTTTGTTACACAGAGATGGCAACCTTTTACTGTTGTCTAAATTATTAATTTTGTTACTAGTTACATCAACTTAAAAACATCCACAGATTGCAAAAATCTTGAAAATAAACTGTGTGTGAGCCCAACATGACACTTCTGACTGCAACTTGAGCTCAGCAATGTACTGACTAAAACAGTTGTCACTGGTAAAAATGCAGAAGCTCTACAACTCTTTCTATTCGCCACTCAGCACAGTTCGTCTATGGCTATACACTATTCACTACGTGCTTAGTTTTAGCACAGTATGTAGCCAAGCTTGTGAAAATACAGCACTGAAGGTCAAGGGGTTCAACAGACAATACATACTATTACGGTCAGAATCTTAGAAGCAGAAAATAGTAAGATCCGTGAAACTTTGTCTTCATTATAACAGGTTGTTACTAAAATTACTTTATCACTATAATGAGAGGTAATTAAGATAGTACATATTGGAAATCACCTGGGACCATATAAAATTTTCACCATACCCAGGTGTATCCTCGTATCTGTAATCATTGTAAACAGGTTTGACCATATGTGTGTGAAAATTCTTCACACATTCCAGTGTGCCGTCAGACCAATGTCTGTATTTTTCACACAGCTGGCTCGGAAATTTGTATTCCAATAATGTGTGCATTGTGCTGGTATCCAAACCAAATGAATCAAAAGCATTGTGCCCAAAATATTGGGGCTAGAACGTGACTGAACAACTGTGAATGGCACTGATGTAGTCATGTTTCTATTTTTTGCTTGCAAAGTGCACCTTACATGAATAGAGGTATTTTATTTGCTATAGGCTGTGGAATGCGACATGATGTTTCTAATTGCTCACAAGTGTCCTGATTAATCAGTGTGACTGAAGTGCCAGTACGTCATTGTAATGGTATCAACTGATTGCAAATCTGCAGAGAGAGATGAGCTTTTTGCTGTTTGTCCTCTGAATGTGACCAGCATTCTGAGTTGTGAAAGATTGTCTTTGTCTGAATTGTGACCGATGAAGCATTTAGCTGTATGTCTACGAGCGTAGCTAGTGAGAATAAGCCAAGAGTTGCACTGAGTGTTTTGCTGTGCAGTTCTGTTACTTTTGTCGACAGTTACTGTGTGGACTGCCAGGGGGAATGGGTACACATCCAAAGATTTGTGTTGCACAGAATTTACTTTGTATTTCCTCTGCATGCCCACTTGCTGTGTGTGTCCCTATATATGGCAGTGTCGGCACTCCACATACGAAGAAAGCAGTTTGTGCGGATGTGCATTACATGACATTTCGTAAAAAACCGTGGAAGATTTGAACTAACTCGAGAAGCAGCCGAGCATCTCACAAAGGGGTTATGCTGTTGGCAGTGTCAGTAATTGTGTGTGCCCTGCGAAACTGGGTCCACTTTGAGTTATCTGCAGTCAGCATTGCAACAGGAACATTATAATCAAGTTCAGCAAAGTCCTGATCTTCCTGAGCTTTGATTAATTTAAGTATTTGATTAATTTAAGTATGTTATTAAGGCCAGAGTCACAGTGTTTTAGAATCTCAGCCCATATCCTGTTATCTGTAATATTTTAAATGATGGCATTGCAAGCAATTCCTCTTGAAATGAGGCGTCACAAGAGCAGTTAAATTTACAGTTCCTAGTCAGCCCTTGAATTCAGTGATCCATTCCTCATAAGATTGGGTTATTTTGAAGATGTATATAAACAAATTTGAACAATCAGGAGCTACATGAATCTGAGCTAACAAAAAATTATTCAGTGTTAGAATAATGCATTTGTAGCATAGGATTTGGGGCTCTAACTGAGAGAACAACTTGTGACACATTTGGAAAATATGCACTAGTACCCATCAGCTGATGTGTCATACACAGTGAAGTCTCCCTCTGGCTGAACGCGGTACTTTGTATGATCCTGTCATTGTGCAACAAAAGAGTGGAAAGGGGGAGGAGGCGGTACCCACTTGCTGGCACTCTGTGCTTCATTTGTTGTGTTTGCTGAGGTTGTTGTGCTTCCTTCAGTCTGCCAATAGCTGCTAGTAATGATCCACTTTGTTAGCTCTGAAACTGGGTAAGTGCTGTGAGAAATTGCTTTCCAGAAGTTGCCACTGTGTACACAAATTAAAGGTTCCAGAAATAAATATGATTTCCATACAAAAACTATGAAAACATTTATGATATCAGATGAATGCTGTTGTAAAACCAATCTCATTGCCACTTGTTGTCTAACGTGTCAGTAGTAGCTAATAAATAAAATCAGACATCAACAAAAAGATGCCACATTAATAACTTTATTTATACTGTCTATGTACTTGTAGTAAATGAGACATACATAACTTTGTATAGCTGTAGGTCTTCTGTGGTGCTGGGTTATGTACAGTGAGAGTCATATTCTCAGTAGAAACAAATAGTCGCAAATGCTGATACACACAGATTGTGTTCAAATATTAGTGATGTATAGCAGTGTTGCACTACATCACTGAACTAAACATTCATAAGTCTGTCAGCAAACTGAATCAGGGCGAAGCTCGTAACTGTGGCTGTTTAAAAAGATGTGCCAGCCAATCAGAGTCACAACAAGCAATGAGGTTGTATGAATTCTGCGTTCTCGGAAAGCATCTACATGCGGTATGCCCCCATTAGAGCGACAGAAGAGCGAGCTCACCTGGCAATGTGCCGGTGTGAGATTTAAAAGTGCCTTCTCTCGTGAAGGTGTGAGAGGCATATGGGTTACCGAGTGTGGTTGACAGAGATGTCGTCGATACCACATAAGTGCCAGAGTGACGTCTCGCTGTGCCAGATAGTGAGGTACCTCTCTGTGACCACCCACACATTCATTGGTTAGTTAGGTGGTGCACAGGGAAACTCATCAGTCGGCATTCTTGTCTGGAATAAACAGCTTTGTTGCTAAAGTGCTGCTTCAGGCTGGCACGCTGGTTGACACCAGCTTAAAGGGCATGTCATTGTACTGGCTTTTAAGAAGCATATTTTTGAGCAGTTAATAAGTTACTCCCAATACCCTTTAGATTGGTGGTGGTCCACACAATCCTTCTCCATTTCACTAAAATGGTGACTGTAATTTCAAAATTTCAGCTTACATGGACTGTCCAGGTAGGGGACTTAAATTTTAGGAGTTACATGTAATTAAATTCCAAAATATTTTATAAAAATCAATGTACAATAGGTAACGAGGGGAAATAGAAGTGGTACAATAATATAGGCCTTCACGGAGGCTTTCAGATGTCAGAGTGAGATGACATAAGTCAGCTGTGTGATGATGTTTGGTTTGTGGGCACTCAACTGCGCAGCCATCAGCGCCCGTACAAAGTCCCAATTTTTTCACACTCCAATTTTTAATGCAGTCCAATGTAGCCACTATCACGAATGATAATAATGATGAAATGATGAGGACAACACAAACACCCAGTCACTGGGCAGAGAAAATCCCCAACCCAGCCGGGAATCGAACCTGGGACCCCGTGTTCCAGGGGCAGCAACGTTAGCCACTAGACCACAAGCTGTGGACCAGTTGTGTAATGATTAGGCAGTTGGACTGCAGAGGATAACTAGCTTGAGAGAAGATCACGATCGTGTCCCTGCAACACTCAGACAACTAGGGCATGTGCTGCTGAACTGAAATACCCCTTAGCAGAGAAGGAGAATTTAGGGGGACTAGGCACACAGGAATGAGATATGTCAGAGTTGATTTGTTCATTTATAACAATAAGAAGTATCGATACTTAAATAACTGATCACAGAAACTGGTAATTCTCCATGACAGAGTACCTCTTAATGTTGGAAAAGTTTGTCAAAACTGAGATTTAGAGGAATCGATAAAGTATCTTTCCTTTGAGGGATGCGCTATAATTTATATCAGATAAAGTTAACGTTACATAAAAATAAAGAGAATCAATATGCCTTTAATACTTTCCAGCCATCTCAGACAATGAAAAACTTTACTGCCTATATAATGCTTCTTGTCAAAACTTAATTGGTAGCCATTACACTGATACTTGTGGACCTCACATGCTACCTGTGGTGGGTAAGAGTACATTAATTTCAATGCGTTTGAATGAGCTACAAATGAAGGAAGATAAATTGCCTTGTAGCACAATTAACATGTCATGAATTAATGGCACACTTCTGTAACAAGACCCACCTAAATTCTACAGTGCTTGTGTACCTGTGTCCATGTAATGTGCCTTCTGACAGCTTTGAACAATTGCTAAAAATGAAGTCTACTGTTACCTTAAGAATTTATAGGAAAATAATACGTGATTGACATTGACATAAGGACATGCCATAAAATATATCAATATTTACACATGTAGGTCAGAGGACAAAACAACAAATGATGTACCGTTAACAAAATACACGAAGTGAGCTTAACCCATGTCTAAGTAACCACAATATACCAAATGCAATATCTAATAGTCAATGTAAATACGAACTTCCTGTCTTTCTTCCAAAGTTTGAATAAAATAAACTCTGCAGGTTATTAAACTGTATTGTCTTGGATACTGCACCAATTGCAACGCAACAAATGCCTTAATGAATCTATTTTAGAGAACACATTCAAGTCTCACCAAAATCTAGGTTTTAAATTTTAGAAATGAGACAAAGTATCAGTACCGAAATATTCGCTCTGGAACATTATGTGTACGAAATACATTGAAACAACATTTATCTTTCGAAATAACTCTGATATCTCGTAAGTGACAAAAACTGGTAAAGATATGCTCAAACTAATCTGTACCAATGAGCCTCACCATTAAAGTTAAATTCACTATTATGACAATTTTTTTCTCCATATGATGACACAATGAACTTCCTGAAATAACAGTATAAGAGCACTGTTTATTACAACAGAGAATTGACAACAAGTGAAACAATGCTGAAACATATGCACAATTAGATAAGTATTCTACATCTGCTTAGTGGTGTAACATATCACTTTGGTAAATTAGTGCATTGCACAATGTCTATAGTACTGATGAATGATGATCGTTACTGTGAAAACATTCATTTTTTAGTTGGAATAGTGAGTTTAGACTTGTATACAGTTCAGGAGTTTCATCTTGTTTCTCGATGTAATCTATATCTACATCTACATAGATAATCTGCAAGCCATTGTACAGTGTGTGGTGGACGGTACCCTGTGCCACTACTTTCGTGTTCCATTTGCAAATATGCCGAGGGAAAAACGACTGTCTAAAAGCCCCCAAATGAGCACTAATTTCTCAGATCTTATTTTTGTGGCTCTTATGCACAATGTTTGTTGGCATCAGGAGAACTGTTCAGCAGCCAGCTTCAAATCCAGGTTCTCTGAATTTTCTCAATAGTATATCTCAAAAAGATCTTTGCCTTCCCTCCAGGGAGTTGCATTTTAGCTCCTGAAGCATCTCTGTAATACGTATGTGTTACTCGAACCTAGCAGTACGAAATCTAGCAGCCTGTCTTTTATGTCTTCCTTCAGTCCCACCTGGTATGGATCCCAAACACTGGAGCAGTACTCAAGAATAGGTTGCACCAATGTCCTATATGTGGTGTCCTTTACAGGTGAACCTCTCTTTTGTAAAATTCTCCCAATAAACTGAGGTCGACCATTCACCTTCCCTACCACAGTTCTCACATACTCATTCCGTTTCATATCACTTTGCAACGTTACACCCAGATATTTAAACAACTTGACTGTGTAAAGCAGGACACTAGTAATATTGGAACTGAACATTACAAGTTTGTTCTTCCTACCCATCTGCATTAACTTACATTTTTCCACATTTAGAGCTAGCTGGTATTCATCAAACCAACAGAAATTTTCTCTAAGTCATCTTCTGTCTTCCTACAGTCCATCGACTTTGACACCTCACCATACACTACAGCATCATCAACAAATAATCATAGCTTGCTGCCCACGCTGTCCACTAAATCATTTATGTATACAGAGAACAACATTGGTCCTATCACACTTCCCTGGGGAACTCCTGACGATACCCTCATCTCTGATGACATTCATCATTGAGAACAACATACTGGGTTCTATTACTCAAGAAGTCTTCGAGCCACTCACATGTCTGTGAACTTATTCCGTATGTTCATACCTTCATTGACAGACTGCAGTGGGGCATCATGTCAAATGCTTTCTGGAAATCTAGAAATATGGAAAATGCCTGTTGCCCTTCATCCATAGTTCGCAGTAAATCATGTGAGAAAAGGATGGCCTGAGATTCGCATTAGCAATGATTCCTAAAATAATGCTGATTCGTGGACATAAGCTTCTCAGTCTCAAGAAAGTTTATTATATTCAAACCAAGAATATGTTCAAAAATTCTGCAGCAAACCGAAGTTAGGTCTGTAATCTGCGGGTCCGCTTTTGTACCCTTGTTATACACTGGAGTCACATGCATTTTTTTGCAGTTGCTTAGGACTTTGTGGTGGGTGAGAGATTCATGATAAATGCAAGGCAGGTAAGGGGCCAGTGCTGTAGAGTACTCTTTGTAAAACCAAATTGGGTTTCCATCTGGACCTTGTGATTTATTTGCTTTCAAATCATTCAGTTATTTCTCTATGCCAGGGATGCTTATTACTATGTCGTCCATATGTGAGCCTGTCTGATGGTCAAATGATGGTATGTTTGTATGATTCTCCTGTGTGAACAATTGCTTCAATGTGAAATTTAAAACTTCGGATTTGTTTTGCTATCTTCAACTGCCACACACTGGTCAACAAGAAACAAATGGAAGCCTTTTATGCAGATGCAGGTGGACACAAGGTAGGACAACAGTAGCATCTTCGTTATGTTTCATGGTACCTGCTGGTTTGGCAGTTTATCCCACACTGTCTCGTCCCAGTTTGGAGATTTACTCTACACAACAGAGCAATGAGTACTGTAACAACTGGTGTTACATCACGAGAACAAGACAGGAAACCAAACTGACATTAAGATTCTGGAGATCTATCAATTTATGTCAACCTGAATGCATGTAAATTGCCTGTAATACTGTGCATGAATTAGTATGACATGTCCGCGGCTCATGGTCTTGCGGTAGCGTTCTTGCTTCTCGCGGACGGGGTCCCGGGTTCGATTCCCTGTGGAGTCAGGGATTTTCTCTGCCTCGAGATGACTGGGTGCTGTGTGTCTTTCATCATCATTTCATCCTCATTCACTCTCAAGTCGCCGTAGTGATGTTAAAGAACTTGTGGAGCGGCGGCCGAACCACCCCGCGAGGGGTCTCCCGGCCATCAATGCCATACGCTCATTATTATTATTAGTATGAAGTGTTTCCTGGTTGTAACCAAGAGTGAATATACGATTGTTTCTGGAGAAATATTTTGATTATTTGGTAGAGATTTGGATCTGGAAACACTTGCAGTTTCCAGCATAGTAGAGGTTGCAGAAGAGACATATGAAGGAAAGATACAGTTAGATTAAGAAACAGCAACGCAGTTTTCAAAAGTAATGGCAAACATAAATTTTTACCCAAGAACATACACGTTTCACATTGGGGGAATGCATTTCAGCAAAATATATTGCTGTTGTCCATAAAGATGGTGTTAACAACCAAGATTACAGTATTGCAAGTCATTACTAGTAATGTAAATTGTGTGATCAATTTGTGGTCAATATATCCAGTGACTTCAGTTATGTCAAAGAAGATTTTAACAAGTCCCCGAGTTGGAAAATCATTGACAGTGGCTTCTGAGGACTACAATATATTGTAAAAGTCCAGAATACCCCAGCAGCTGATGGTAATCACACCAGTGGCTTGTCTTCCTGCAGCTTCAGCTGCATGACCATCTGTCAGCAGTGCCGTTTACCCATCACATAGTTCCAGCTTCCCATCAGCATTGCGATATGGTGATGTATGCGTGCATTGTTTTACAAGCTGCATTTAATCCAAGCTAGTACTGGTGGAAGAAGGGCTGTGAGGACAGGTTGTGGGTAGCTCAGTCAGTAGTCGGTAGAGCACTTGACAGTGAAAGGCAAAGGTCCCCAGTTTGAACCTCAGTTTGGCACATAGTTTTAATCTATCAGGAAGTTTCATATCAGTGCACACTCTACTGCAGAGTCAAAATTTCATTCTGGAGACTGAGATTAGTTATAAACTTATTTGTGCTTCACTGTATGCCAATACTGAGTAGAAGCAGCAATCAGTGGTTAGAAGAGTTATTTAAAACCTTGATAGACCAATTTAATATTAGATTAGATGCTACTAACACAAACAATAAAGCTTGAGGTATGAATTTCAAAAAGCATTTGGACGAGGAAAGGGAAAGCACTATTACTGAATTTAGCAATAGACTAGAGATTACTAGTGCTGATTTAAAAGATATAATAGATAAGTAGGTCCAGAAACCCGAAGAATGTATTACCAAATCTACAAAAGAAAAATTAGAAGTTAACAACCAAATTCCTAAACTACAAGTCACAATGTCTGTTTTACAAGAGAAGTGATTTCTGAGGTGATTAAATAGTGTGATACAGTATGAAATGAAGCTCATGCGCAGTTGAGGGATGTACATGAGGATCTGAACATTTTGTTGAACAGGAATTTTTGGAACTGCATAAATCAATCTCTTATGTGAAAGTTTGATTAATAGTTTTAGAACAGGGTAAAGATTTTGATGCAAAAAGTAGTTTTAGGATATACACTTGATATTCTGGAGTGGGTTAGGGAGTTAATTAAAAGAAAAGCTGAATCATTTGTCAGTACACCTCATTCGTCAGAGGATACAGGAAGAACGGAAATGGAGTTCCAAAAGACCTAGGGTGAATTAGCCAAAACTAAGGAAGAGGTTGGTAACAAGGGAGGAAGTGATAACTGTAGGATTTCTCTTGAGCTAATAGAGGAACTAAATTTAGAAGGATGAATAAACTTGTAACATTGTACTGACACAATCTCGGGGGTAATGCCCAACCAAGTTTTATTCTGATTCCAGAAGAAGAGATTTACAATAACGCTGAATGAAGTATAGGCCAACACAAAGCATCATAACTATGAAACACATCTATATACAGTCTCACAGGTGATCATTACAATAAGCAATTAAACATAAGTGAGGCTGAGGGACCGGTGCACTGGGCTTAAATGGGCTGTTGTGCACGGGGGACAGTGTTTGGTTTCCTACCTGTCCAGCTTGTGAGGGAACCTCTCTAGGCTGGTTGTGGAGGCACTTGTGCCATGTGCTGTTTTATTATGCATTTTCGCATTGTAGGGTTGTGTATACTATGTGCTTTTTAAGAATATTTTCACAGTTGTTACCAAAGTGGTGGGATGACTCTGAGAGAACTGCTTTTGCACTAAGTTATTTGGAAGGGGATGTGACAAAGTGAGACTGGCTCATTAAAAAAAAATTCTATTCTTGGAGTGGTTTCCAAGATAAGTTAAGAAGTAGCACCGGTTGTCCAATACTCAATGAAAATTAATCTTAGAATTACTTGACCCAAGATGTTACAACAGTCACTGCAGTAGTTATAAAAAAAAAAATATAATGAATGGCACCTGAGAAGATATTAAGTACTTGTATCATGCCATAAAGTGTTGGTCTGCATGATGTCTTATCATAGGAGAGAGCTGGCATGTATTTCTTGATCTTTGGAAAGGCTGTGTACTGTTAATGTCATCCATAAAATAAGTTATTTTGATAGTTAAATGAGCTTAAGCTAAACATATTATGGTGTTTACATTTGGATTAGTAATTATTCTTTGTGTGTAACTAAAAGTATGGTGATCTGTTGAAAGAATATGGACGTATTGTGTTTTGTAACTAACTCGTGCACAATGGCCACAATCAGTTCAGAAAATTCAAATACTATTGACAAAATAAGTGAGGAAGCGTGGAATAAACTGTGTTCCTCTAACAAAACAGCAAGAAAATGCATGAGTTGTGTAAAGTGTAATTGGAAATTACATTACTCATGTGTAAATGCAACTAATAAAGTGAAAATCTGGAAATGCAGTGATTGTTGTCGTACTGAATGTGACAATATGGAAAAAATCAAAACGGACCCATTAAAAATGTGTGTGTGCAAAAAGTTAAAGAACAAACTCAGAATAGTAAGAAAGGAACTTAAGTATTCAAAAACAATTATATGTGAACTAACAAACGAACTCCAGAAGCAACAATCTGCAAAGAAAGAAATGCATAAAAACTACAGATTCTAGGTGTCCAACATAAAGCACGATTCACAATATAGCATGCATACCACAACACAAAGAACACAGTTTTAAGAGGAAAGCAATCTAAGGGTGCAGCAGTGAAAATGCAAATCATTGCTCCTGAGAGTCAGTTAGTAAGAAGGAGACCCAAAACATTCATTGCCTATGATAGCCATGACAGAGACTGTGTAAGAAACATTTTAAATTTAGCTTCAAATAAATATGACATTGAAGGGAAGGTGATACCAGCAGCCCCCACTAGTGTAATATTACAAAAATGCAATGACCTGCCTAAGCTGACATATGAAGATTTTGCAGTTATTTGGGCAGGGGCTAATGACATAGCAAAGACTGAGGCCAACTTGGCCATTTGATCACCACAAAAAGCCTTTTCAGCATTACAGAACATACATGTGATTGTAGTTGGAGTGATCTGCCCGAATGGTCTTGTGTAAACCAAGAAATTCAATCCTCAAACAGAAAACTGAAAAAAAATAGTGAGAGGCTTCCACAGCACTTGTTTTATTAATACTCTTAGTAACAAGGAGCTATATACAGCACATAGACAGTACCTAAATGCAACAGGTAAAGAACTAATGGCCACAAGGATTTATGAATTAGTGGAAACAAACAGGGAAGTGTGCAAAACAGCATTAGAATTTAAATGGAAGGATACTGCAGTCTCAGATAAATAATCAGTGAGAATGGTTACTGACACAACTCCTGCACAGGTAACAACAGAATCCTTAAAAGTCAATACTGTATCTGTGGAGAGCACAATTACTCAAGAAATAAACATACCCAAGAGATCAGTGTAAAAGTTAGAAGAAGCAGCGAATGATGTGGCAGGAAAGAACACAGTAGAAGAAGACAGACCTACCTGCAGAAAGAAGAATAGCAATTGAAGCTCAAGGAGTGAGAATACCAACAGGTGGAATATGGCAGTCAAACCACTACCAAGGGACCATGATTTTTGGTGGGATCAGCGGTGGTTTCACAGAAGGAAGCAGTTAACAAAGTGATTCAACAAATGGATGGACAGGTATGTGACTATCATAACACAGATGATCACAGTGCATCAAGATTAAAGACATTAACTGAACCTACAGCTTCAAATATAGAGTCAAATTGCTCTCAGAGGAATACAGACAGAGATAAACTACTTACATTTCTACAAGTTAACATATGTTGTATTAGAAATAAGATTTTAGAATTAGAGCATTTATGTAACACTGAGCATGTGCCACGTGGAGTGGCTGTGTAGTTAGAGGCCCCTCGCCACGGATTACGCGGGTCCTCCTGTCGGAGTTTCTAGTCCTCCCTCAGGCACGTGTGTGTGTGTGTGTTGTTCTTAGCATAAGTTAGTTTAAGTAGTGTGTAAGTCTAGGGACCGATGACCTCAGCAGTTTGGTCCCTTAGGAATTCACACACATTTGAACATTTTGAACTGAGCATTTAGATATTATATGTGTAACTGAGCACTGTTTAACCCAAGAAAAAGTAAATATATTTGTTCCCCAATTGTATGTTGTGGGAGACATGATATGCAGAAAACAGAGAAAGAATTGTGGGGCTGGAATTTTTGTCAAAGAAGGAATAAAATTTTCCAGAAATGATGTATCTACATACTCATCAGAACTAGATGGGGAGTTTAGTTATGTAAAACTAATGAATGAAAATATAGTGGTATTTAGTCTATATAGGTCACCAGATGGTGATGTAAATTTCTTTATTGAAGACTTTGAATTAATAGTTAAAAATATACTGAAGAGTAAGACAAGAATTGCTATCTGTGGTGATTTTCCGCATACAAATGGCAAACACATAGGGGCAAGTCAACAGGACATTCTTGAATATGCTAAGATCATTAGACCTCTGTTGTACAAATAACTCTGCCACATGTAAGAATGCCTGCATAGACAATATTGTTGTGAATTTTCAAAGGGAAGATTTTACAGTCAGACTTACTGGAAGTGGACTTGCAGATCATGATCTGCTACTCCTTACACTCTGTAAGAGGCAGCCAGTACAGAGGCAGCCAGTTAAAATTGAAGAACCTAAAGTAGTAATGGTACAAGGCCAAAAGGAAGAGTACATAAGTACATTTATTGATATTAGTAGTACGAGGGCAGTTCAATAAGTAATGCAACACATTTTTTTTCTCGGCCAATTTTGGTTGAAAAAACCGGAAATTTCTTGTGGAATATTTTCAAACTTTCCCGCTTTGTCTCGTATAGTTTCATTGACTTCCGACAGGTGGCTGCGCTGTACGGAGCTGTTAAAATGGCGTCTGTAACAGATGTGCGTTGCAAACAACGGGCAGTGATCGAGTTTCTTTTGGCGGAAAACCAGGGCATCTCAGATATTCATAGGCGCTTGCAGAATGTCTACGGTGATCTGGCAGTGGACAAAAGCACGGTGTGTCGTTGGGCAAAGCGTGTGTCATCATCACCGCAAGGTCAAGCAAGACTGTCTGATCTCCCGCGTGCGGGCCGGCCGTGCACAGCTGTGACTCCTGCAATGGCGGAGCGTGCGAACACACTCGTTCGAGATGATCGACGGATCACCATCAAACTACTCAGTGCTCAACTTGACATCTCTGTTATTAGTGCTGTCACAATTGTTCACCAGTTGGGATATTCTAAGGTTTGTTCCCGCTGGGTCCCTCGTTGTCTAACCGAACACCATAAAGAGCAAAGGAGAACCATCTGTGCGGAATTGCTTGCTCGTCATGTGGCTGAGGGTGACAATTTCTTATCAAAGATTGTTACAGGCGATGAAACATGGGTTCATCACTTTGAACCTGAAACAAAACGGCGATCAATGGAGTGGCGCCACACCCACTCCCCTACCAAGAAAAAGTTTAAAGCCATACCCTCAGCCGGTAAAGTCATGGTTACAAATTCTGGGACACTGAAGGGGTTATTCTGTTCGATGTCCTTCCCCATGGTCAAACGATCAACTCTGAAGTGTATTGTGCTACTCTTCAGAAATTGAAGAAACGACTTCAGCGTGTTCGTAGGCACAAAAATCTGAACGAACTTCTCCTTCTTCATGACAACGCAAGACCTCACACAAGTCTTCGCACCCGAGAGGAGCTCACAAAACTTCAGTGGACTGTTCTTCCTCATGCACCCTACAGCCCCGATCTCGCACCGTTGGATTTCCATATGTTTGGCCCAATGAAGGACGCAATCCGTGGGAGGCACTACGCGGATGATGAAGAAGTTATTGATGCAGTACGACGCTGGCTCCGACATCGACCAGTGGAATGGTACCGTGCAGGCATACAGGCCCTCATTTCAAGGTGGCGTAAGGCCGTAGCATTGAATGGAGATTACGTTGAAAAATAGTGTTGTGTAGCTAAAAGATTGGGGAATAACCTGGTGTATTTCAATGCTGAATAAAACAACCCCTGTTTCAGAAAAAAAATGTGTTGCATTACTTATTGAACTGCCCTCGTAGTAGTAGTTTATTAATCCAGCAACAATGTACATTGTATGGATTTCATCAAAGAATGTACTATTACAAAAATAAGATAAGGGTGTACAGTTTCCTACATAATACAACAGTTCATTGTACCCATCACAATATTTTTGGGCAGTACAACTTTGATTACTGTAATAATATAAAAGTATGAGAAGGGTCTTTTACATGAAATACATTACTAGTAAATAATTGATTTAACACTTTTTTTCAGGGCCTTTTACGTGAAACACATTCCAAGTAAGTAATTGATTTAACACTTTTCTTCAGAAAAATTAACATTTAGGCTGTGGCAAGCATTTGATTTACGGTACTACTAACACATAGTAAATGAATGTAGTTACTTGCTACTAGGTTACTGCAGATATTCATTTACACTATAGTAGCAGTTGGTCATTAAGAATTTAAATATTGCTTCCTTGAATGTAGATAATGTTTTTATTTCTTTTAGCTGAGTTGGAAGTTTGTTGTTCAAAATAGTACCCTAAATGTTGGTTTGTTTTTGTGTTAAAGCCTTGTTTACTCTTTTTATGTGGATGTAATTGCACATTCTTGCATTGTATGAGTGAAGATCAGAGTTGGTTTTGTCATTATCAATGTCCATTTTTACATTAACAACACTTTTTTTATATAGAGGCATGGTAAGAGTAGAATATTTAGGTCTTGAAATAACTGTTTGGAAGGTGTTAGCCTTTTACTGTTAGAAATTATTCTAACAAATCGTTTTTGTAAGCTGAAGATGGTTTTCATGTTTGCCTTATTATGACCCTAGAGGGTTAGGCCATAGGTGATAGCAGAATGGATGTAAGCAAAGTAGACAGTTCTGCTACACTCTTTACTACACACAGTACTAATTATGTGTAATGCAAAACAAGCAGAGTTTAACTTGTTAGTGAGGTAGAGAATGTGGGCTTTCCAGTCTAAATTTTCATAAATTTGCACACCTAAGAATTGTGGCAGCTACCCTTTCAATTTGTTTATTTTGAATTTTGAAGTTCACATCACGATGAGACTTTGTTTTCCTGTTACGTATATAATTAGTTTTTGAAATATTTAAGGTTAGCCTATTCTGTTCAAACCAGTTTTGTATGTATTCCAAAACCCTAGTTGCAGATGTTGGCAATACCCTTTTTATATCTGTTACGATAATATTTGTGTCATCAGCAAACAAAGTTATGTATGTACCACTGATTGGGATCTTGATATCATTAATATACACTCCTGGAAATTGAAATAAGAACACCGTGAATTCATTGTCCCAGGAAGGGGAAACTTTATTGACACATTCCTGGGGTCAGATACATCACATGATCACACTGACAGAACCACAGGCACATAGACACAGGCAACAGAGAATGCACAATGTCGGCACTAGTACAGTGTATATTCACCTTTCGCAGCAATGCAGGCTGCTATTCTCCCATGGAGATGATCGTAGAGATGCTGGATGTAGTCCTGTGGAACGGCTTGCCATGCCATTTCCACCTGGCGCCTCAGTTGGACCAGCGTTCGTGCTGGACGTGCAGACCGCGTGAGACGACGCTTCATCCAGTCCCAAACATGCTCAATGGGGGACAGATCCGGAGATCTTGCTGGCCGGGGTAGTTGACTTACACCTTCTAGAGCACGTTGGGTGGCACGGGATACATGCGGACGTGCATTGTCCTGTTGGAACAGCAAGTTCCCTTGCCGGTCTAGGAATGGTAGAACGATGGGTTCGATGGCGGTTTGGATGTACCGTGCACTATTCAGTGTCCCCTCGACGATCACCAGTGGTGTACGGCCAGTGTAGGAGATCGCTCCCCACACCATGATGCCGGGTGTTGCCCCTGTGTGCCTCGGTCGTATGCAGTCCTGATTGTGGCGCTCACCTGCACGGCGCCAAACACGCATACGACCATCATTGGCACCAAGGCAGAAGCGACTCTCATCGCTGAAGACGACACGTCTCCATTCGTCCTTCCATTCACGCCTGTCGCGACACCACTGGAGGCGGGCTGCACGATGTTGGGGCGTGAGCGGAAGACGGCCTAACGGTGTGCGGGACCATAGCCCAGCTTCATGGAGATGGTTGCGAATGGTCCTCGCCGATACCCCAGGAGCAACAGTGTCCTTAATTTGCTGGGAAGTGGCGGTGCGGTCCCCTACGGCACTGCGTAGGATCCTACGGTCTTGGTGTGCATCCGTGCGTCGCTGCGGTCCGGTCTCAGGTCGACGGGCACGTGCACCTTCCGCCGACCACTGGCGACAACATCGATGTACTGTGGAGACCTCACGCCCCACGTGTTGAGCAATTCGGCGGTACGTCCACCCGGCCTCCCGCATGCCCACTATACGCCCTCGCTCAAAGTCCGTCAACTGCACATACGGTTCACGTCCACGCTGTCGCGGCATGCTACCAGTGTTAAAGACTGTGATGGAGCTCCGTATGCCATGGCAAACTGGCTGACACTGACGGCGGCAGTGCACAAATGCTGCGCAGCTAGCGCCATTCGACGGCCAACACCGCGGTTCCTGGTGTGTCCGCTGTGCCGTGCGTGTGATCATTGCTTGTACAGCCCTCTCGCAGTGTCCGGAGCAAGTATGATGGGTCTGACACACCAGTGTCATGTGTTCTTTTTTCCATTTCCAGGAGTGTATATAAGAAATAAGAGAGGTCCTAGAACACTGCCCTGAGGTACTCCGATTGGCACAGTCTGCATGTCCGATCAGTACACAATGGTTTGGTTTTTATGGTTTGCTGAGGTAATTTTTACTACCTGTTTTCTATTGTGGTAAGAGTAATGCAACCCCTTGTATACTTATAGCTTCTAGTTTGTCTAGCAAGATATCATGATCAACAGTATCGAATGCCTTCGATAAGTCCAAGTTTATTCCCACTGTACTGTTATTTCTGTCAAGTCCTATTCCAATGTTTTTGATGAATTGCATAATTGCTGTTTCTGTACTCATGCCTTTGCGAAAACCATGTAGGTTTACAGACAAGAGATTGAATTTTTCGAGTTAATTTGTAATTATATTTTTCATGACAGTCTCTACTATTTTTGAAAATACAGATAACAAAGCTATTGGTCTATAGTTTCCTACTTAATATATATTACCCTTTTTATACAATGGTTTTATTTTTGAAATTTTTATCTTTGTGGGACTGCTCCTTCTGTCAATGATATGTCTATGATATGTGAGAGTGGTTCTGCTATGACACTAGCACATTTAATTATGACTGAACCTGGTACCTTGTCAGTTCCAGAGGACATTTTATTCTTTGTTGTTTTTATTATCTTAAGAACTTTTTTCAAGATTTTAAACATGGCTGCAGCAGCAACTGTTAAAATTCTTCACAATAAAGGATGGCAGCCAAAAACAGTTGCAGGATAGAATTTTTTTTATTAAAATTCTTGACCAAGGTTTCGGTACATATAAATATACCTTCATCAGAAGTACATTTCCTGAATAGAAAGACACATTCATTAGAAAAGCCATATCAACGAAAGTGAGAAACAGAAGCTTAAATAACGGTGAAATTGCTAAAGTAATACAGGCACACAATCTTTAGTACTTACTAAAATTACATCATGCACTGGAGAATACTGAAACAATTATGCCAAAAGGCGTCGTCAGTAATTAAAATATCATCTCCATTTGTACAACATGTGTAATGGGTACAGGATCAAAGCGAACAGTTTAACAATGTTACTTCACCTATGAACTGTTGAGACACGAGTGTGAAGGCACTAAGGTAGATTGTTTCGCCGAGAGAGGGCACTTGCATGTGCCAGACTCGCGCATATGTCTGTATGAATAAAACATAGTAGTCATTTAACCACACATCACATTGAAATTCATAATTAACAAACATCACAATATGTAGATCCCAACAAGATAGGAAAAGCGCATTTCACCGGCATCAACAAGTAAGAAAATAACTCCTAGTCAGCCAGACTATATTACATTAAGGCAAATTTTATTAAAATCAATAGCCACTAACAATGGATACGACCCTAAATTAATTGACCAAATTGCTAAGAAAAAAACAGCTGTAAAATTTTCTACTTTAGGAGATAACAGGGCAAAAAACTATGAAAGTAATAACTTTATTTCTATTCCATTTTTAGGGAACGTTTCATATAAGATTAAAAGACTTTTACAGAAACAATACGGTTATAGAGTTGCTTTTTCCGTAAATAATAGCCTCAAACGTAGAGTAATTCATAATATTGGAGCACGAGAAGAACTCAGCACTAAGTCCGGTGTATACAAAATTACTTGTAACGACTGCCCAAACTATTACATAGGGCAGACAGGTAGACCCATTAAAGTTAGGTATAAAGAACACAAGTTAGGTAAAAATGGGGAAAACGTATATAATTCCACCTTTGCTGAACATCTATGGCTCTTACAGCACACGCCAAGAGAACTGGACGACGTAGAGCTGCTTCATGAAGCTGATAAAGGTGACAAACTAGACTTGCTCGAAGAATTAGAGATTTTCAAGCATCTGTCTCTAAAAGATGGTTTTGTTCTTAATGAACAGGTGCAGCTTCGAAACAAAAATTTTTTAGACAGTTTCAAACCCCTCATTGCCTTAATGTAATATAGTCTGGCTGACTAGGAGTTATTTTCTTACTTGTTGATGCCGGTGAAATGCGCTTTTCCTATCTTGTTGGGATCTACATATTGTGATGTTTGTTAATTATGAATTTCAATGTGATGTGTGGTTAAATGACTACTATGTTTTATTCATACAGACAGATGGTTTCGTTTTATTATAACACTTTGGTTGTTTCGCTAGTATGTATTTCACTGCCTACGTTACGCGAGACTCTCGCGCATTACAGTAGTGCCCTCTCTCGTTAGATGTTCCAAGCACAAGCTTTATCCGTTTGACACTAGGACACAGGTAAATTTGGTTCTATATTTCTAGTTTACATAAATGTCTTTAATAGGCGTGATATGCTTTATTTATTAAGACAAAGTTTGAATTAACACAACCTTTAATAATTTTGATGCGCTATGTATGTATTTATGGATTGTAATATGCGCGAGTCTGGCACATGCAAGTGCCCTCTCTCGGCGAAACAATCTACCTTAGTGCCTTCACACTCGTGTCTCAACAGTTCATAGGCGAAGTAACATTGTTAAACTGTTCGCTTTGATCCTGTACCCATTACACATGTTGTACAAATGGAGATGATATTTTAATTACTGACGACGCCTTTTGGCATAATTGTTTCAGTATTCTCCAGTGCATGATGTAATTTTAGTAAGTACTAAAGATTGTGTGCCTGTATTACTTTAGCAATTTCACCGTTATTTAAGCTTCTGTTTCTCACTTTCGTTGATATGGCTTTTCTAATGAATGTGTCTTTCTATTCAGGAAATGTACTTCTGATGAAGGTATATTTATATGTACCGAAACCTTGGTCAAGAATTTTAATAAAAAAAATTCTATCCTGCAACTGTTTTTGGCTGCCATCCTTTATTTTGAATCTTAAGAACTTCTAATTTATTTGTGGGACATCACAATGTTGAATTACCGCTTTGCTGTCTTGGAACTGTGGTACTAATATTACTGGTAAAATTTTTACTCAGGTTGACTGGAGTGTTTATGAAATAGTCATCTATGTAATTTGCTAGAGTACCATTTCTGAGTAACACACCATGATCATCTTTTAATACAATGTCGTCTTGCTTTGTAACACTTTTGTTTGTTTCCTTTTTTTTTACTATACTCCATGTTGCTTTCAACTTGTTTGCTATCCGTATGATTACTTTGTCATTTTGCATTATCTTGGCTGTTTTAATTACTTTCTTATAAATTTTCTTATATGTCTTAACATATTCTGTAAAGTGATCATCTTGGTTTTCTTTTCTCAGTTGACTGAGAACTTTTATCTTTTGACTGGATACTCTGATAGCAGGTGTTATTCATTGGCTGCTGTTACTTGGCATGACATTAATTCTTGTCAATTTTTTTTTTTTGAAAACACATCTCAAATATGGACATGAAAGTATTATAAAATGCATTGAATGATTCATCAGTTGATGATTTTGAGTACACATCTTCCCAAGTTTCTTTTGCTAATGACTGGATAAAAATATTAACCTTTTCTGGGTAGAAGCACCTTTTATATTCCCACTTGTACTTAACCACCTCAGCTACAGAAGAATTTATGCATGTTAATAGTGTGTTGTGGTCTGAAAGACCTAAGTTTACGGTTTGTGCCTCAGTAACACCATTTTCAATATTTGTAAAGATATTATCTAATAGGGATGAAGATGACTCTGTTATTCTAGTGGGGTCTGTGAAGAGTGGTTTCATGTGAAAGCTGTTTAGGATACTCAAAAGCTGTCCTTTTTCTTCATTTTCAATTAACAGGTTGATGTTAAAATCCCCACATAGTAATAAGTTCACTTCATTGTTATACAAAATGTTTAGCACTGCTTCCAAATTTATAAAAAATATGTTTTTGTCACCTAGATTAGGAAGTGCAGATTGGGAATGTATATATAACTGTCAATCTAGGAAAAGGGAAGCTGAAATTACCTTTGATAACTTCTTTAAAAAGTACACAGTTTTATGATATTCTTGCTCACCAGTAAAAATATTAGATATCTAAGTGAAATGAAAAAGAAAAGACTGAACTGGTTTACAGAAATGCTAGCAAAAATCAGAAGAAACATGCATATGCTTTACCAGATGTATAAGCAAGCCTCTACCCAAAGGGCAGAACAGAGTGTGAACATTCATAGGTCATATCTAAAATGCAAAAATTCTACAAAGCTGAACTTCTTCTGACAAAAATGCGAGCAGTGAAAACCTACACAGAGAGGGCTCCCAATAAATGCAAGACAGCATGGCAAATAATAAAGCAAGGGAAGACACCAAAATGCACAGAAACAGCTCTGCTTGAACCCGAGTAATGAAATCAATACTTTTTAAACTCAGTTAAAGAAATAAGTAACAGTATTAAAGCAACAAATTCATGTGCAATGTACCTTGTTTAAACACCACTGCCTGTTAACCTGGTATTTCAATGGAGGGCTGTCACACCTGCTAATGTTATAAGTTTGCGGGTTCTGAAAATATGAACTGTTATAGGCCATCGAATAACATCATTAGAAAGTTAATACACTCAATCGCCAAACCATTAGCTTTTATTTTTAATAAATGTGTGGAATTTGGAGTATTCCTGGATGCACTTAAGGTATCAAAAGTTGTCCCAATTTTTTAAAAAGGGGAGAAACATCTTCCCCAAAGCCAAGGACCAGTTTCCAAAGATATTTGAGATACACATGCACAAATAAGCAGCTTCTTTGAAAAACACAATATCCATTGTAACAATCAGTTCAGTTTTTGCAAGGATAGAAACACAACAGGGGCCATCTTGGAAATCATTGATCAAACCTTGACAGCTCTTGAAAACAATAACATGGCATCACTGGTATTATGTGACCTAAGTGAAGCTTTCGATTGCATTCCTGTTGACATACGACTGAGGAAACTAGAGTTTTATGGGGTGGGAGGGAGCACTTTAGCTGTGGTAAGTTCTTATTTAAGTAACAGAAAACAAGTTGTCTCAGTCAGAAATGTAAATTCTTATGTAATGGAAATCAGCACAGGTGTACCATAAGGGTTTATTCTTGCACCCTTCTTCTTCATTGTAGCTATCAATGATTTACCTAATAACATAGCCCACACTGTCGTACATTATTCTGATGGTACAATACTACTTGCCACACATCAGAACATTTAAGATCTGAATGGCGTAACAAAAGAAACATTTGATAAGACTGTGGACTGGTTGCAGCCAATAAGCTCGTATGCAATCCAGATAAAACCCAACAACTTTTCATGGGAATATCAAATGAAGTAGGCAATAAGTCAGTAAAACTCTTAGGTATTTACAGTGACTCAAAGCTCTATTGGGAGTAACGTGTCAATCACGTATGTGAAACAATATCCCAGTTGGCATACCTTACCTTGAAACTAAGGGAGGTAGTAAGCCTTGAGTACCTTAGGGTGACATACTTTGAGCTATTCCACTCACATATTTCATATGGTCTGATTGTATGGGGGCACTCCTCACATATCAAGAAAAAAAGACTGATGCGTAATATGTAAAAGAGGTCATAGGGATCACTGTCATCCTCTTTTTTCCAGACTCAGAATACTCACAATTATAAATTTATACATTTATGTGTCTGTACTCTATATTAAAAATAACAACATTTCAGAATTTGTTGCCAGACAGGAAATACATGAACATGACACCAGAGGTAAGGGTAATTTTGACATACCAAGCCACAGATTAGCAAGAACAGGAAATTCGCACAAAGTAAACCCACTCAAAATGTTCGATAAACTGCCAATTCATGTTCAGTGTATGGCTATAATTTTTTTTAATTAAGTGGTACAGTTGGCTGTCAGGTCATTCATTTTATGACATTAAAAAATCTTGGATATGTCTGAGGAAGATATTAGCATTTAAAAGTTTTCTGTAGTTAAACATATTATCGTGTGCTGTGATTAAGTCATGTGTAATAATATAGTGTATAGGGATTGGTTGCTTTTGCACAGGTCATCAGAAAACAGTGCACGTTCTGGGGCAGAGGCCAGGCTTCAGGACATAATAGTGGAGCACCAGGCCTACATACGGAGAAGCAAGCAATAATTACTTGAGGAAGAAAGCAGTGATAAGAAAGAACAAATAAAACCTGCAGTCTTAGGGAAGGTTTTTGCACTGGATGTGGACATTTATTCAGACTCAGGTAGTGAGATATCCATTATATCACATGAATTAATGTTATCCTTTAAAATAAGTGTGCGTGCCTGACACTATCCATAACTGGGGCCTATGCTATGGGCACAACTGGAAATAAAGGAAAGCCTCTAAGAGAAGAAATGCAATTACCTATAACAACAATTAATGCCTTTACTTCCTGTCAAGCACTGTTAACTTTACTGAATCTAAACTTTGGTGTACTGTCTCCTTTTATATAATAGAGGGAAACATTCCACGTAGGAAAAATATATCTAAAAACAAAGATGTAGTGACTTACCAAATGAAAGTGCTGGCAGGTCGACAGACACACAAACAAACACAAACATACACACAAAATTCAAGCTTTCGCAACAAACTGTTGCCTCATCAGGAAAGAGGGAAGGAGAGAGAAAGACGAAAGGATGTGGGTTTTAAGGGAGAGGGTAAGGAGTCATTCCAATCCCGGGAGCGGAAAGACTTACCTTAGGGGGAAAAAAGGACGGGTATACACTCGCACACACACACATATCCATCCACACATATACAGACACAAGCAGACGTATTTAAAGACTCGCACACACACACATATCCATCCGCACATATACAGACACAGGCAGACATGTGGAATGTTTCTTTCTATTTTATATCTCCTTATGGATCAGTTTATCTATTAGTAAAAACAGGTCTATATAAATTACGGTTATGTTGCAAAAACAATGCCGGTGTCATATAGGGAGCAGTGGCCATAACTCGAGAGAGCAACAGTGGCTTCAGGGCACAGCAAGCATGACAAAATTTGCATCTGTTTCAGCAGTCTAGTAGAAGAGCATGGAGCTGGAAACCGAGAGGTTGTGGGATCCTATCCTGGCTGAGCCACTTTTTTCACTCTGCCTTTTAACCTAATGTTCATTTCGCAATGATCTGGAGATTCACCAGAAACAAAGCATGGATCAGATTCCGTGCTTTTCCCAATTAGATAACTGGTCGTGGACATAAAATTACCTAAATGACAACCTATTGACTGCAGTTGTTTCAGAATAATTGCATAGTGCAAAAGAAATGTGTATCCAAAACCTGTGGTTGTCATTCAGTTCTTTCTGCATAAAGTAACACATTTTTCTGGAAAACTACGTCAGGCGCTTTGCTTCTTTTATATACCGGAAGTCTTACAGCAACACAGCAGATGACTCAACTTTTTGTGAATGGGACACTGAAATTTCTTGTGGATGAATCCACAAGGTTTCAAAATGTTTTTACAGATGGTTGAGGGATGCATATTTAAACATGATGACAATTTCAGATTGCAAATTTCTGCTTCCCTCAGTTTATAAATCACAATTATCACTCTTACTTCACTGTAAATTCTTTGTATAATGGGCAATGAGACATTCAACTCTGAAGTGTTGTAATAAATATGACCAACAGCAAAAAGGTAACCACCTTATCAGGCTGTGATGTGAGACTTAAAGTTTTAAATAATCATTTTTTAAAAACAATAATTTCCTGCATTCATTTGAGAACAACTGCATGGTGTTTTATTTCTTATGTTACAAGTAAAACATTTTTCAGAAAAGTACTTCAGCAACTTTGCTTCTTTTACATACAGTGCATTCTTTCATCAGTGCAGCAGATGACTCAGTTTTCAACTTTCTGATTCTCTTGAATTAAACCTAGATGTAGACATGACTCTCTGCATGGCATTCCAAACAACTCTGCCATAAATATTACACGACAAAGAATTGTGGTGATGAATCTCGACGCTGCATCACAGTGCATACTAAGCTTCACAAGAGGAATGCTGTAACCTGAGTAAACGTGCACAGCATGCAAGCTTTCTTATATTTTATTTTATTTGTGTTACCTTAGCCAGCTTCCAATACATATTGAATAACTCACACACATACACTCATGATTTGCGTGGAATATTTACGTCAGCTATAAACATATCACTTACATCATAATGTGCTCCCATTGTTGCCATATGATGTCCCTCAAAACACAAATTCAAAATGGAAGACATAACATTCAGGCCTCCAGGCAACTTTCCTGCTGTGTGCTGCTTACATCACGTAAGCTATAAGATAGTGATGATATTCATTTACTTAACATTGTTCTCTGACCTTAATTCATAACTCTAGGCAGCAGTCCATAAACAAGTCCTCTGGCCATAGATACTCAATGCTACGTGTGCAAAGCCAGACTGCATCACTAGTTATGTCTAAAGTGGTTTCTCATGAGAATCTCTTGATTTTGATGCAAATAGAGTATGGCGGAAAAGTGGAAACACTACCATTTAAAAATAATTCAGTCTCTTTCAAGCAAGAACTATGTGGGGTGGAACACATTCATTTAATCGGTATTGCTACATCTAGATCTATGTCTACATGGATACTCTGCAAATCAGACTTAAGTGTCTGGCAGAGGGTTCAATGAACCACCTTCACAATAATTCTCTGTTATTCCTATCTCTAACAGTGTGCAGAAAAAACGAACAACTATATCTTTCTGTCTGACTCTGATTTGCCTTATATTATTATGATGATCATTTCTCCCTATGTAGGCTGGTGTCAAAAAAACATGCTCACATTCTGGGGAGAAAGTTGGTGATTGAAATTTCATGAGAAGATCCTGCTGCAATAAAAAATGCCTTTGTTTTAATTATGTTCACCCCAAATCCTGTATCATGTCAGTGACACTGTCTCCCCCATTTCTCCATAATACAAAATGTTCTACTCTTCTTTGAACTTTCTCAATGTTCTCCATTAATCCTATCTGGTATGGATCCCATACCATGCAGCAGTACTCCAAAAGAGGACAGACAAGCATAGTGTAAGCAGTCTCTTTAGTAGATCTGTTACATTTTCTAATTGTTCTGCCAATAAAATGCAGACTTTGGTTTTCCTTCCCCACAAATTTTCTATGGTAGTAGTAAAGGATCAGAGTACAGCAGGGGAAGAACTAACAGAAGCTATTAACATCAAGTTGCACCAATCTAAAACATTAATCCTGAAGCAGAAGAATGATACAAGTTACAAAACATACTACTCACTCATAAAGAAGTACTATCAGATAAACCAGGGGTAACTGGTGAGCATGAATGTAAATTCAGCATACTTGATTAAAATCTTATATTTTTACAAACCATATAGTATTCCAATGATTCTTCAAGCTGCTGTCCATGAAGAGATACAAAAGATGACTGATAATGGCTTTATTGAACAAAGCTTAAGTCTATACAATATGCCACTGTTAGTGGTGAAAAAACCTTCTGGAGGAGTTCAATTGGGTTTACACATAAGAATGTTAAATGAGCACATTCAAACTTAGAGGAAAAGGCCTGTAAGCATAGAGGAATAACTGTCAAAGTTTGAATAAGCTAGGTTCCTTAGCTTCACGGATTTAACTGCCAGCTACTGACAGGTGCCATTACATGAGGACTCAAAAGCTTTTGCCCAAGAGCCAATACTGACATCGTGGGACAGCACCTCGGGCCACACATGTACCAATCATATTATTAATTGGTTTCCTACATAAATTAGAATGTTATGATCCCCCAATAGACTAACTATAGCAGGGGCATGATAATTTGGCCACTGTAGTATAAGTACTGACTGTTAGCATCGTTGGGAACACATTGTGTTGACTGTTCTTTGTTTCTGATTGGTATGACAATATTTTCAGGATGAAGTGTTGGTTTTATTACGTGTGTGAATGCCTTTAATTAATAATAGTATTTGTACTTACATTTAAATGCACTATTGAATATGAGACACCATTACAAAAATTTGATAAGTGATTTTAACACCAACTTACTTCTACTCATTGCATTGTATTAGAACAGCTTTAACTAATGTAATGCTCTTTGCTACAAATACACTGCAATTTGAAGATGACAGTCTCTGTAATGCGAATTCTTGAACCTGTGTCAAATTCTAAACCACAGCATCTGATTGATGCAAGTTGCACATGCCTGTGAGTTGTTACTACTGGAAGACAGACAAGCAAGCATTCCCCCTCTTAAATCTTTTAGCCATGCAGTGGCTGCACTACTTACCCCTCTGCCGCTGAGGTAAGCAGGCAACTAAGTATTTTTTTGTTACTGAGCAAAACTACACTCTTAAGAAGCTCTTAATGGTAGTTGGCATTTTTGGATTTGGCTGTCAATTGCTAGAAGTGTACAACATTTTGGTTTGAATATATCTCTAACTGTTTTCATATGTTCACTATGCATATCATTGGGTAGTGAATAAGAGATAATGATGAATGTAGACAGTCTACTACTCATCTCCAGAACCTGAGAAGAGCATTATGTGTCAAGAGTTAAAACTTCACAAAGATTGTACTAGAAGGCTTAACAATAAGACTCACTAAACCCCATTTTGGAAGGGATGAACTGAAGTTTTTGTGTTATATAGTAGCTGTTAATGGGATACAACCCAATCTGGAAAGGATTTAAGCAATAAAAGACTACCTGGAACCATAAATATATAACAATTGCATTCATTTTTGTGTTAGCCAACATCCATAGATGTCAATCAATGAAGAATCTGTGACTTGTATGTCTACTAAACCAACAATCAAAGTGGATTTGGGATGATGGTGCCACTGAATCTTTTTATAGTACTAAGCAAACTATTCTAGAAGACAAGATTTTCAGTCATCCAAAAATGAATCAAACTTTTAAATTAGCCACAGATGTGTTGGAATGTGGGCTAGACTGTGAATTGTTTCAAGAACAATGGTATCCAGAAAAAGGAGGACATAACACAATAGCTTTTGCTACCAGTTTCCTTAACGAATTGCACAGCAACAGAAAATGAGTTACCGAGCACCGTTTGGAGTTTACAGAAATTTCAAAATCTGATATGGGGTCAAAAATAATAATTTACACAGACCACCCAAACCTAGCATTCTAATGGAAAGTAGGCTCTTGCATATTCTATTGATGAGGAGGGTCTTATTCGTACAAGAGTTCAGATTATAAATAAATTACATCAAAATGTCACTAAATACTGTACCTGATGTGCTTTTCTGGCTGCTCCTAGGTTTAAACAAGACAAGCAGGTGGAAGAACATGGAATAACATTTACAGCTAACTTTATGACTGTTAGTGATACCAAAAATGAGGCACAACGTCTAGCAAAAAAATCAAAGAAGAAGTGAAGTTTGATGGACATATTGCTAATATTATTATTAGGTCATGGTGTCAATGAGTGTTTCCAGAGGAGGAGGAGATTAAGTGGTTTCTGTGTAAAGATACTTTGTTTTGGAGAATTAATGTGAACTCAGAACAATGAACGTTGTGTATTGCTCCAATAGCAGTAGAAGATCTTATTTGCTTTTTACATGGAGGCTAAGGTCATTTTGGGATAAGGAAGTGTATTAAGCATATGATAAAATCCTGTTATTTTAACAATTTTATGGACTTGCCCTCTGTTATAACATGTAATATAATTAGAACAGTAAGATAAATATATGCCCCACCACTGTATGTAAGCATTATCTATAGTAATCTACTCAAATGATGTATGACATTTACAAAAGACATCAGCTTGATGGCCTACACACAAAAAATGTAAATAAATAAACTTGTACACTGTGTCAATATGTTGAAGAAGACAATAGTCAAGTAACTTATAAAATGTATTCAGTAATACCTAAGATCCTACATCATTTAACAGCAGCTGACGTGTTTGGACCTTTATCTAAGGGAAAATGGAGAGTTTCATCTATATTTGTCATAGTAGAATGTTGGTCAAAGTATGTATATATATCCTGTAAAACTGGCAGACACAGCCATCATAGCCCATTGTTTAAGGGAGTACTTTCAAGATGTGGGAAACCCATCTGTTTACTAACAGATAACAGTGTGCAATTTGTAAGTAGTAACTTTAAAGTGTTTCTGGCCTGGGAAGGTGTCAAACATATCAGTATTTACAAATATCATCCCCAAACAAACCCATCAGCAAGAATGATGAAGGAAAGCAGAAGATTGTGTAGAATGCATCATTCTGCTAAACATACTACTTGGGATTAGAAAATCCCGGAACTTCAGGTTATTTGAAATGGGCTACCTCATTTGTTGAGGGGACTTTCTCCAGTGGAGTTGATCAACAGGAGGTTCAGTGGGGAAACATTATTAATTTTTTTCTTGTCCAGGTGGGAGAGGAGTGAATATTAACAACATACAGAACTGTGTACATAGAGAGTTAAAAAGAACAAGCACACCACTAGTTGCAGGAACAAAACTGTAGTGCAATCATACCTGGCTGCTACGAAGTCAGCTTCGTAGCAGCCGAGGAGAGCTCCGCCTACCATCCTCCAAGGAAGCCATGGGTCTGAAGATGGTTATGTAAAAATAACTGAAACCGGTCACCTATGTTATTGAGACATAAGTGTTCTGATCAAGACTGAACTTTAGTTAAAATATAATAATCTATTGATCACTGTATTCCAAAAATGTTTACCAAAATTGTAAATAATACTTGATTTTCACATAGATAATATGGTACTAGTTACAGCTTACTGCCCAAGTTCAAACATAAAGATAGAGACTAACAAGTTCTTTCACCAGTACAAAGACCCATTAAGACAGTAAGTATGCCTCAACTGAAAAGAGTGTTCTGGTAGACCCATCAAATGGAAAAGACAAAGGACATGCAGACATGATAAAGGCTTTACTTCTCATCTTGTCCAATAAGTCTACCCTGATGCAGGGATCTGGGTGACTTTTCCAAACTCTCCCTATATCTGAAACCTCATCTGTCCTTTTGCTTCACCCCTCTTCCTCCTCCTCCAACCCTTCTGCCAGAAGAAGGAGCCAATGGCTCTGAAAACTTACAAATTTCAATACCTTTTTATATGTGTGTTCTGCTGCTGCCACTTGGTGAGTAGTTTTTTATCTATCCAGTTATATTACACATGATAAAAGGATTCATGGCTTAGAGTCACACCTCAGGAGAGTCTATGCAATTTGATGACCACAGAGCTCCTATTTGGATGTCATGGTACTTACTATTTTGATTTTTGTGGAAGAGTTTCTCCCACCATCCCATTTTTTATGAATTACAGCTCCTTCATCTGCTCTCTTAGACATAGCTATTATTGTAAAATGGAAAAACTACTGGTTTGAACCTTTTGTCTCTTTAAGCACAAAGAAAATCTTATCAAAGGAACTTCATGGATGATTTTCCACTTTACATGATTTATTCTCTTTCTGAATCAAAAGTTGACTGCAGAAATAGAAGATAGAATCACCACAACATTAGGGGTAGGTACACAGATTGTAACAATATTTTGTTTATGCTTCTCTTGATATTTCTGTACATGTTGTAACATTTGATCAACCAAAAGTTGTCTTTTTTCTGCACTGACTAATTCATCTGTCACATGTAGTAAAGTGGAATCTAAAATATGACTCAGGTTTTGCATGGATAACATGCTCAAAGCTTTCTCCAGCCAGTACAACATTGGTTGAATTCTGGTGCTTATCATGGTATCTGCAGACATAGCAGGAAGGTGAAAATTTGTTCTGGCTATATCACACTTTGTTTCATCCACCAATAATCCACTTTGTGTTGACTATAATTTTGTGATCCTCATAAATATCTTGTTATTGTAGCAATTTACTGTTACTGTCTCTGGAAAAACATATAATATAACCAGTGATTGCCAATCCACTGAAAATGTGGTTCCAGCATTGATACTACCTTCTAACTTTCTAGTGCTTCCACGTTTCCTAGGAACAACTGAATTTCACACGTCAGCTGAAATCACCTGCTCTGGGCAAAGGGTGACTAACTGCTTGACACAACTGCTGAGATCTCCTATTGACATAACAAATGTGCAGCTCTTTGTAATGACGCAAATAACACTTCATTTGTTTGCACTTGTACCCACTTGACAATAATTTTCCATTTGACCAGATACGGATGGGTTATGGAACACGTAATGAAAATTTAGACTTGCAACTGAAAAAAGCTCTAGCTGTATATGAATAAATCTTAACTGTGGAAACATGAAAGAAGAATGCTATATCACTTTTCATTGGTGGTACAATGTGTTGTATCCCTGTTGGAAATTCCTTTTTGATTGCTGCAATCCCAATAGAAACTGTTGTGATGTTAGCAATGTTGTACATGACTGTCCATGTGTGGCATGGTGTATTGTTTCTTTTACCCTTTCAGTTTCTATTCCCACATGTCCCAGGCTATTCCATAGATCACGTGGCAACCTGGGTGTTATCAGCTGTTATTCTGCACCTCTCTTAAGTCTTTACTTAATGTTTCCATCATTCCTTTCATATTCTCTTGCAACTCAGTTTTTATTTTGTACATGGTTCTCATTACATTTAACACTTCCTGTTTCATATTTGTAATTGTTGTTCCTGCATTCCTTGCCATTTCTTGTACTATCCCTATCACACTATTTAAATTTGTGATGTCAACATTATCTGCTGTCATCAATATCATTTTTAATCAATTCCCACCATCATCTAACCAACTTCTTTTCTTTCATACTAGTGTCTTCAGAATTGTCTCTGTCATCTGTTGTAACAGAGCCCAAATTTTCTAATAGTAAAACTTCAGCTCCCAGTATTCATTCTGTACATCAGTTATCACTTCCCCTTTTTCCACTTCTGCAGATACATTTATGAGCATATTCTGTAAATGTTAAATTTCATTTCTTACCTCCCACATGTCAAATGTGAGTTCTAATGAAGACTTGTGGTTCATGAGAATTAATCCCTTTGTCATGAGAAAAAGATTCTATTTTCCAACAGATGGATTTTAATCACCCCTTCTTCACATATGTGCAAAAACAATATACACATGATATTATATTGTGATATAACCTTTGACACCGCGCAGGAGAAATGGATTACCATGAATCACCTTCTCCTTAGGAAAAAAAACCATACCTCTCAGAAAAACAAAAAAAATAATATTATTCTAGATAGCCCAACACAAAATTAAACACAATACAGTACTATTTTATCACTTATCCCTAGACCTAACCACATAAGGTATGCTCTCCACTACTCTTGTTCCTCATGGTAATTTCTTTTTTTACAGTAACAGTGCAAGTATTTATGGTAACACAACCGTACCCTTAAAAGGTTGAATTAGTATAACATTTGCAACTGATGTTTTTGTCAGTAACTGCAACTTGACACTGACAGGTGAAGTCATCCCCACTACCTGGTATGGTCCTTGAAACTTCATCAAGAATTTCTTGGTTTAACCTTTTGGGGTATACATATTTGCTTTTGAACACACTGTCATACTTGGAACTGACATAATTTACTCATACCCTGCCCAGTTAGCTTTTGACACTTTAGTGCCTTAAATTTGCATATTTTGCTCATTGCCAAACTTCTTTTAATGTTTTTGTGAATTCACTCAAATGTTCTCCCTGTGTTCCTATCTTTGGTTGCACTAAATCAAAGGGTGATAGCATCTTTCACCCATACACAACTTTGTACAATGAAGGACTGTGCCTGTGTGGATTTTTGAGTTATATGCACTCATTGCACAGCGCAAATACGCACCCCAGTCTAAGTGTTTACTGTTCGTGTAGTGACTTAACATCTTCATTCCAGTATGGTGGATTTGTTACGTATGACCATTAGCTTTTGGAATGAACCGACTAGTACACAATTTCTTTACTTTCAATGAACAACATAACTGTTTCATCAGATCAGACATAAAATTATTTTCTTGATCTGTGACTACAGTTCCTGTTACACCAAACTTAAGTAACCAATTCTTAAGCACAGCTTGAGCTACAGTGCTTGCTTTCAGATCTGGTATTGCTGTCATTTCGAGCTACCTTGAAAAATGGCCGATCATCATCAGTACGTACTTATTACCTGCTAAATGTCTATTAAATGGTCCCAATACATAAATTCCTAACATTTGAAGAGATTTTACAATTCTAGTAATCTCTGAACTTGTACCTGTTGGTGACCCATATCTGTTCGTTACACACACGGAATGCAATTTTTTACATATTGCTCCACATCACCACACCAGGTTCTCCACAAAAATCTTTCTGCAACTCATCTGTCAGTAGTTCACCTACCTCTATGTCCTGATAGTAATTGGTCATGTGCTTGTTGTAACTTTTTGGTTCATAGTGCTGCAGGTATGGCGATGTGTGGTTCACATTTAGTTGTCTTACACAGTAGACCTTCTTGCATAAGAAACTGTGGCATTATTATCCATCCTTGTGCCTTTTCCAGATCTACTAAATTCAGTTCTGAAATTTGCAACTGTGCAATTTTCCTACTAAGCATATTCGCATTCATCAAGAATTTGGCTATGGCTTCCATGGAAAATCTGTAAGTCCCAGGGCTTGATATTAGGACCACTGCTGTTCTTATATTACATAAATGACATGATTAACAAAGTAAATACAGATAAAATACTTTACACAGATGACTCAATTGCTGTAGTCTGCTGCAAAAACACTGAAGAATTAGTATGGACCATGAAACAAAGTCTACAAGAACTTGAACAATGGATAAAAAATAATTCTAGGAAATTAAATCTTGAAAAAACCCAAATCATACACTTTAGGACCAAACAATCTACTGAATGTATATCACAAATAGAATATTCAGGTAAAGAACTGACCACAGTTGATTCTGTAAAATTTCATGAGATAACTTTAAATAAAAACTTGCAATGGACCAACCATGTGGACAGTTTACTGAAGAGATTAAATAGTTTAGAAAAAAGTCAGAGCAATGACAGGAACTAACAGTAGACATTCATGCAAACCACTATTCAAAAGCCTGGACTTCATGACAGTCCCTTCCATCTTCATACATATGAAATTCTTCTCTTTGAACAGAAAAACTCGCATCTGTTTGAAGGAAATACATTCACACATGCCTATGAAGCTAGACATAAATTGAAATACATGCTACCTTGCCACAGACTCACATTATATGAAAATACTCCATATTACATGGCTCTGAAGATCAGAAATAAGATAAGGTCAATATTTGGGGAATCCACATTGGAGACCACGGCACATACCTAAAAAGCAAATGTTATTATAGTCTAGAAGAATTTCTAAATGAATAAAAAGCAAATGTTATAGTTTAGAAGGGAATGTATAAATAGGAATAGGGAGTAAGGATAAAAGTACAAATGGTATACTTTCGAAGCCATATAGATACAAAGTATACATGTTCACTGTATATTCATGTTTATATACAGAATTATAGTTTGAATGGCGGTCTGTATTCTGTTCAGTACATCCATACTTCATATAGGTGTGTGAAGTTTATGGTAATGATTCGATGAGTTACAAAAAGATTTAAAATATAATGTTGTATTTTTATTATAATAAGCAATGTATGTATTACATATTTCCTGTAGTATATAAAATACTGTAACAACTTAGGTTAAAGACTGATGAGTCACCAATGTTCTCAATCGAATGATTGTATAAAAACATGTTATGTGACAATAAAGTATCTTATCTTATCTTATTCGCGTGCATGTCAACAGGCTTTTGAACTATGTCATATTGAAACTCACTCAGTTTCAGTGTCCATCCTGTTAATTGACTTCAAGGGTCTTTCAGTCCTAATAACCACTTTGAGGAGGCATGATCCACAATGACTTTAAATTTTTAGCAATATAGGTAGCAACAGAAACACGAAATACCATACATCAAAGCTAACATCTCCTTTTCTGTAGTAGAGTAACTGCCCTCAGCTTTATTCAGCTTGTGAGTTGCATAAGCTACCAGATGTTCATGTCCATCTACAGTTCAAAACATTTTGATGTCTACTGAAAAACAAACCCTTTTATCAATAATCTAGTCAATGGCTGCACAATTTCCACAAAGCCTTTGACAAACTTTTGGTAATACTTTGCAAATCCAAGAAATGATTGTAATTACTTAACTGTTTGTGGAACTGAAAAATGACTTACAACTGAAGTGAGATGAGGATCCTTTCTCACTCCACCTTGGCTAATAATATGCCCCGAGTAAGTAACTTGTGACTGGGCAACATGGCATTTGTGAAAGCTTAACACGAGTCAAGCTATTTTCCATCTATTAAATACTTCACTGACGCCCTTTGTGTGTTTATCTAGATTTTTTGAAAAAAAACACAATTTAATCCAAGTAGACTGTTCATTTTTTCAGTTTTAGACCTTAAAGGGCTAATCTAACAAGCGATGAAATGGAAGGCATTCTGTGATACTGGTAGTGACCAGGTGATGATGTAAAAGCTGTTATCAACCTATCTTCTCAGCACTCTTCAATTTGGTGACACCACTTCCTAAATCTATCATAGAAAAGAATTTACACTGTCCCAGGTTATCCAGTGTTTCAGTACATTTGGAATTGGTTATTACTACATGTTGATTTAAAAACTCATTTTCACAACAGGATCTATATTTTCTTGTTTGTCAAATGACTTTTGTGGCACAATTACCTTAATTTCTACCAAGGACTGTCACTTGCTGTATTATGCCTTCTTTAAGCTGTTATCTATGAACTGTTCTATTAATGCTTGTAGATATTTTGGTAACCTATACTGCTTACAGTGCCATGGTGCAAGACTAATCTTTGGAATATGATGCTGTGTTGTGGGTGTGGCCAGTAGAGGAACTTCTGAACCAAACAAATCTCTGGACCAAACTAACAAAGACTCCGTGACTGAACGTTCATTACCCTTTAAGTGTCTAAACTTGTTACGTAATGCAGACATGCTGACGGTTTGCTTGATGTTGTGCTCTATCTCTGATCCATTGGTGTCTCCTTCATTGAGTACCTGTAGTCTACCTACCTCCAGTCTGTGGCTGACGAAGTCCTTGAGCCAGATAAAGTTGTTTGCCCTCTTCCAGAGGAAGCCTCTCAACCTGCTGGTATGGACATTCACAGAGGGTGGATTTATTGGTAGTTAAGAGCTCCCACATTATGTGCATAATAGGATCCCTTAGGGAAATGGCTGCCAAGGAGGGTAAGGAAACTGTGAGTACTCTGTGTGCATAATGGGAGGAGCTATTCCAGACATGGAAAGGGGACTTCCAGATGCCATGAGGAGCACAGGGTGCAGGTAAGTGCAGGTGGTGGCTCTTGCTGGAACTAGCAATGTGTGTCATTTTGGATCAGAAGAGATTCTCTCTGGTTTCAGGTGGCCAGCTGAAGAGGCAAAGACTGCCAGTCTTGCTCGCAAGATAAAGGCAGAGCTCACCACGTGTAGCATCGTCGATGGAACCGACTGTGATCCTTTGGTACAAAGATGAGTGGAGGGTCCAAATGAGGGACTCAGATGGTTCTGCAACCCTATAGGCTGCAGATTCTTCAGTTTGTAGCATAGGGTGGTGGGTTTCCAGGTTCTGCTAAAAAGGTAGGGATCCACTACATACAGGAAGTGTCTACATGGGTAGCGAGGGCTGTGTGGAAGAGTCGGGGTGGTTTTTTAGGTTAGAAGGTGTTGGGAAAGTGCAGAAAAGCTTTAGTTTCAAAGAGTGTTGGGTGAACACAGGAACATAGGAACAATCAGCGATGTAGTTGTAAACTGTTGTAGCTGTGTTGGAAGAGAACCATAGCTCCAAGCGGTAATAGAAAGCGCTGAAGCTCAAATCACTACGGATACTCGAAGCTGGCTAGAGCTGGAAGTAAGTTCTGCTGAAATTTTTAAGAAGGACCTAACCATGGTCAGTAGTGGATGTTTGTTGCTGTCAGAAGTAGGTTACCTTGTCATGAAATTTAAGTAAATAGTTCCTGTGAGTTAGTGTGGGTAGAGGCTATATTTTAATATTTGGTTCCTTTTACTGACCGCCATCTCAGTTGAAACAGTTGCTGAACAGTTCAAAGAAAACTTGAGTCTCTTTCAAATAGGTACCACATTCATAGAGTCATAGTTGGTGATGACTTCGATATACCCACAATATGTTGGTGAAAACCCATTTTTACAGTCAGAGGTAGGAACAAAACATCATCTGAAATCATTCTGATTGTGTTCTCAGAAAATTATTTTTAACAATTAGCTCAGGAGCCCACTCAAAATATAAATGGTTGGGAAAATGTACTTGACCTCTTAACAACAAATAATCCCAAGCAAATAAGAAGCATCATGATGGATGCAGGGGTTAGTTACCAAAAGGTTGTTGTAGCAGGGCTGAATAATGTAAAACCCAAACACACCAAAAATAAACGCAAAATGCATGTATTAAGAGACAGTCTCCATTCCTTCAGTCTTGTAAGCATAGGCCAGATTTAGTTTAAATTCAAAGAAATGGTATTGATGGCTATTGACATACATATACCAATTATATTATCAAGAGATGGTACTGATCCCCATGGTACATAAAGCAGAAGCAACAAAAAAGGCATAACAGATTTAAAAGAATGGCAAACATTAAACATTGGCAAAGTTGTACAGGATCTCAAAATTTAGCTTGAACTTCAATGTGAAATGCTTTTAACACTTTCCACAATGAAACTCTGTATTGAAATCTGGCAGGAAATCCAGAGAGATCCAGGTTGTATGTAAAGTATACCAGTGGAAAGACACAATCAGTAATCAGTATCATCACTGCACAATAACAATGGTGATGTTACTGATGACAGTGCCACTAAATAAGAGTTACTACGAGTCCAGAAGTGGTATAAAGCTGTATCACTTTTCAACATAATCTCTCCCACGCTCAATGCAAGTCCTCCAGCACTTACAAAGTGCATAAATTCCTTTAGAAAAAAATTCTTTTGGTAGTCCGCGCAACTACTCATGCATGCAATGCGGGGCATACCTCTTCATCAGAACGGAACTTCTTTCCTCCCATTGCGTCTTTGGGTGGTATGGAAATCACTTGGGGCAAGGTCAGGTAAGTATGGTGTATGAGAAAGACACTCAAAATGCAGGTCTGTGATTGTTGCAACTGTTGTACAGGCAGTGTGGGGCCTTGCATTGTCATGATGCAAAAGGACACCTGCTGACAGCAATCCACATCGTTTTGATTTGATTGCAGGCTGCAGATGATTTTTTAGGAGATCTGTGTATGATGCACTGGTGACAGTGGTCCCTCTAGGCATGTAATGCTCCAAAATGACTGCTTTTTCGCCCCAAAAGAGAGTCAGCATAACCTTCCCTGCTGACAGTTTGTTCGAAACCTCTTTGGTTTTGGTGACGATGAATGGCGCCATTCCTTGCTCGCTCTCTTCATTTCTGGTTGGTGGAAGTGAACCCAGGTTTCGTCCCCAGTAACGATTCCTTCAAGGAAGCCATCACTTTCTCATTCAAAGCGCCGAAGAAGTTCTTCACAAGCATCAACGTGTTGTTCTCTCATTTCAGGAGTCAGCTGCCATGGCACCCATCTTGCAGACACTTTGTGAAACTGGAGCTCATCATGCACAATGTGGTGTGATGACCCATGACTAATCTGTAAACATACTGCAATGTCATTCAATGTCACTCGGCACTTTTCCTTCACTATGGATTCAACTGCTGCAATGTTCTGTTGAGTCACAACTCGTTGTGCCTGACCTGGACGAGGAGCATCTTCCACTGAAGTCACACCAATTGTGAACTTCCTACTCTACTTGTAAACTTGCTGCTGTGACAAACATGCATCACCATACTGAACCTTCATTCGCCAATGAATTTCAATAGGTTTCACACCTTCACTACGCAAAAACCGAATAACAGAACGCTGTTCTTCTCTGGTGCAAGTCACAAGTGGGGCGGCCATCTTTATACTGATACTGCAACAATATGTGTGCATCTGCACTATGCTGCCACCTACAGGCCATTCTGCATGCTGTTTGCAGCATGCTTACCAACTTACAGGATAACGGTGCAAAATTTTGATTTGTTATTACAAATTTTAAGATTTTCATTTGACTCACCCTTGTAAATACAGTTTTTCAAGATTCCTTCACCAAAGAAAATGAAGTAAATATTCCAGAATTCGAACCAAGAAGGCTGCCAACATGAGAAACATGGTCCTGTCTGTATACCAGTCAGGTCCTCTCGGAGTTTGCTGATGCAAAAGCTCCATATTTAGCAATCATATAAAACCAATCGCATACTGAAAGAGCTGCACCTAGAGACTGGCAGTTGCACAAGTCAAACCAGTACCCAAGGAAGGAAGTAAGAGTAATCCGCTGAATTACAGACCCATATAACCAATATCAATTAGCAATAGGATTTTGGAACATATACTGTGTTCGAACATTATGAGTTGTCTCAAAGAAAATGATTTATTGACAAACAGCCAATACAGATGAAGAAAACATCATTCTTGTGGAACTAGCTCTGTATGCTCATGAAGTAATGAATGCTATTGAAAGAGGAAGTGAAATTGATTCCACAATTTTAGATTTCCAGAAGACTTTTGATACTGTACCTCACAAGCGACTGTGATGTTACAAAATAGAAGTGATGTTGCTATTCAATGGTCAATCCATGATTCTTACGCCAATTGTGATTGATAAAACAGTTAGTTAAATCTCAATTTCCAACCTTCCATTGAATAGCAACATCACTTCTATTAAGTTGGAAATTGAGATTTAACTAACTGTTTTATCAATCACAATTGGCGTAAGAATCATGGATTGACCATTGTCATAAAATATTGCATTATGAGATGTGAATAGTTTTTACTTGCGGTTTCGCGTGGCTTGAGGCAGTCACAACTAGCGTGCTATTGATTAAGAAGTTGCGTTATCGTCTTTCTAATTACTTCATGATCGTAGATACGATCATACCCGGTTGTGAAGTTACTGTTATGACAAAAAAAAAATTTCCTAAGGGACCAGAAAGTTCTTAAGGGCGCAAAAACAACTGTAACATCACACGACATAGAATCAAATTGTTTGCCTATGGACTATCATCTCAGTTGTGTGACTAGATTCATGATTCCCTGTCCAAAAGGATGCAGCTCATAGTAATTGACAGAAAGTCATTTAGTAAAACAAAAGTAATATCTGACATTCCCCAAGTAAGTGTTACAGGCCCTCCACTGCTCCTGATCTTCATAAATGATTTAGGAGACAATCCGAGCAGCTATCTCAGATTGTTTGCAGATTATACTGCCATTTATCATCATGTAAAGTCATCAGATGATCAAAACAAACTGCAAAATGATATTATAGACCGTGTCACATTGCATTATGTTGATAAGGGATTTATACTGCACCACAAACACTGTTTTGAACTGTGAATCGTATCAGGTTCACAGTTAACATGTCTCTACATTATGCTACCATTATTCAAATTTAAGAAGTGTTCATATGACATATGACAAGTACACCTTCAATTACTGTGGGTACTGCACGATCACCTGGCTGACATTACATGGTGAAAATCCAGTCTCAACATGGCTGCTCTTAGAGCAGAAGTTTATACACCCAGATTGAATAAAAATACACAATGATTGCAAGTTTCAGTGAAATTAAATTGCCATCTTCACATCATTTGTACAGAAAAAATTTTATAGGGACAGTCCATTTCATCGACTGGTTACATTAATTGGTCACAACCTGTGAACAGTCGATGAAATGGAGTGGACCTGTAAAAATTTCTTCTGTACAAATTATCTGAAGACAGCAATTTAATTTTGCTGAAACTAGTAATCATTGAGTTGGCTGAATAAACTTCTATAATAAGAACAGCCACCATGTTGAGATTCTGAGATAGATTACTATACAGCCAACAATGTCAGGTAGTCATCATAATCCACCATCTCACGTGGGCTATTGTTGTTACAAAAGACTTTGACCATACAAAAATAAAGGTTTGTGTTACACATTGTGTTCACTCACATAGCAGCATTTTGAATCTGGCAAATCAACAACTCATGTTTCATACAGTAGTTTTTACACATAATGCTGCACTTGCTCATATGATTTGACACATTGATTAATAGTAAATAACTTCCTTCATGCAGTATATTGACAATTCTCTAAGGGACAATGAATTTTAGTTGGTATTTCTTATTTTTCTTCTGTGACAAAGGGGGTTTTGGAGGAGATATCAACAAAACTTTATCACTGATCTGGTTTTTTACCTAGGTTTTTGTAATATTTGTTCTTTTTTAATCGAGCCTGGTGTGCTAATGAGGCAATAGTTCATTTTATTTTCTCTGCCTATGATACCTCTACTCTTAGTATATGTGGAAGAGATTTAATTCTTTCATTGTTTTCTTATGTTCTGAACATTAACTCAGCAGGTGTAAAAGTGGTGGAGGTGAGAGGTAAATTAGTTACTATTTCCTCGAAAGGTTCAGTGCATCAGAAAATATAGCTCCTGATTCCCTATATTATATCTCTTTAAAAAAATAATGTAACTATTTATTTAGAGGAAACACTCTCCTAGTAAATTTGTTTATCCATTGATTTATCGTGATATGTTACTGATTTTTAGTGAAGTTAGTTTTTACGTTTAGCTTTCAAAAAAATACAAAAGAGATATAATAAGCAAAATAACGAATTTCATAGGTTGCCAATTACGTATTATATCTGGTTTTATCGAGCGCCGGGCTCCCTACAAATTACTGTAAATGCAATAGCATAGGATTACTCAGCTCCAGTTCACTATCACAGAAAATAGACAAGTTTTAATAAAAGTATTTCACTGGATTCCTTCAATTAATCTCACTGAATATTTTTACATAATTTCTTCCACTCTGGCTATCAGACATTGTGCTGTGAAAAAATATGTTTAAATGTACCGCGTAATGGCGGCTAATTGTTAACAGTCAGAGATCATTGTTACTCGCTCCGCAGCAGCTGGAAACATACTAAATGATTTTCATTAAATATTCTTTTCATAAGATAAATGTGGCGTAGGTTCTTGAAATAACACACGGAGATCACTTTATACTAATATATTCTTACTAGGACACAGTTTACACCATTAAATATTTGCAGTTACGTTACGACAGAAACAAATGCTAGCGCAGCACAATAGCTTGCGTACCTTATTCCAGCTAACACCAGAACGATCAGAACAAAACAGACTAGACAGAAGAATGAACATTGCATTGTGTTTTATACCCTTACAAAGATGACAATACCTCTTTTAATTACTTACACATTATAATCTCATACAATAAAAATAATGTCTTTTCTGCATCTATCGATCTATATTGTATATTTTTACAGTTAGTGTTATTACCTTTCGCAGGTAAATTGATGTTTGCAATTCATTTTGAGTCACATACAGTCATTTTTGTGCATTTTCAACTTCTCGCGGCGTAATGAATAATCCATTAAATTTCGGGCATGCAGCCGCGCAAATAAAATTTCTTCTACTGATATTTCGGCCCCGTATCGTCCGGCCATCTTCAGAGCGAGTCACAAGACAGACGACAAGGTTTTTTTTTTTTCTTTCTTTTTTTTTCTTTATTGTTATTTTAACACCTGAACAATCAGGTAGGCTGGCAGCGGCATGCTACGCCACTCTTCAGCCATAGCGTTGACGATAACAGTACAATAATGGAGAATTAAAATGAACAGTGACAGGCAAAAAATAGTGGTCACAGATACACAAAAAACACGGAGCCGTTCACACTCGACGATAATGACACTGAAAACACGTTGACAAGGTGCACATAACACTGATGAATCCAACGGCACAAGGGAACGTAGAAGTGTGACGGCGGACACTAAAAACACAAAACGACGTCACACACACGAGACACTGTTGGCGATGATCTCCGGCGCGCGAAAGTCCACGTAGCGTGTTCGAGTCCAGGGACCTGCCAAGAGGGGAAGGAGGGTGAGGGGGGGGGGTGGAGAGGGTGGAGAGGGGAGAACAAAGATGCCAATGGCTGAGGAGATGGGAGAAGGAGTAGAGGGATTGGGCAGAGGAGGCCCGGGGGAGGAGTGGGGAGAAGGGGAGGAGGGACGGAGGGTGCCCAATGGAACAGACACAGGAAGAGGGAGGGAGGATCAAAGTTGGTAGGAGGGGTAGATGGAGGGGAGGAGGACATCATCAGGGAGGGGGAGCTGGTGGATGCCACCTTGGGAGAGGGTAAGGAGGGTGGAGAGATGGAGACCGAGTGGGATGTGGGAATACATGCGCGGCAGCGGGTGGGGGTGGGAGAGGACGGGTGAGACAAGCGGATGAGGAGGATCGAGTCTGCGGGAGGTGTACAGGATCCGTATCCTTTCAAGGAAAAGGAGGAGGTGGGGGTAGGGGATGAGATCATACAGGGTCCGCATGGGGGAGGGGAGATGGATGGGATAGGCGAGGCGGAGAGCATGGCGTTCAAGGATTTGTAGGGATTTATAAAAGGTAGGGGGGTGGAGATCCAGGCCGGATGGGCGTGACAAAGGCTAGGGCGGATGAGGGATTTATAGGTGTGGAGGATGGTGGAGGGGTCCAGACCCCACGTATGGCCGGAAAGGAGCTCGAGGAGATGGAGTCGGGAGCGTGCCTTGGCTTGGATTGTCAGGAGATGGGGTGTCCAGGAGAGGCAACGGTCAAGGGTAACGCCAAGGTACTTAAGGGTGGGAGCGAGGGCGATAGGATGGCCATAGATGGTGAGATAGAAATCAAGGAGGCGGAAGGAAGTGATGGTTTTGCCTACAATGATCGCCTGGGTTTTGGAGGGATTGACCTTTAGCAACCACTGGTTGCACCAAGCGGTGAACCGGTCAAGATGGGATTGGAGAAGGTGTTGGGAGCACTGCAGGGTGGGGGCAAGGGCAAGGAAGGCGGTGTCATCGGCAAACTGGAGAAGGTGGACGAGGGGTGACGGCGGCGGTATGTCCGCCGTATACAAAAGGTACAGAAGGGGGGACAGGACGGAGCCTTGGGGGACACCGGCAGAGGGGAAAAGGTGTAGGAGTCTGTGTTATGGATGGTGATGTAGGAAGGATGGTGGGAGAGAAAGGAGCCGATCGGACGGATGTAGTTAATGGGAAGGGCGAAGGTTTGGAGCTTGAAGAGGAGACCTGAATGCCATACGCGGTCATAAGCTCGCTCGAGGTCCAGGGAGAGGAAGATTGCGGAGCGACGGGAATTAAGCTGGTCAGAAAGGAGATGAGTGGGGTGAAGGAGAAGATCGTCGGAAGAGAAGCACGGCCGAAAGCCACACTGGGTAACGGGAAGGAGGCGGTGCTGGCGGAGATGCTGGTGGATGCGATGGGTGAGGATAGATTCCAGGACCTTGCTGAAGACTGAGGTAAGGCTGATGGGACGGTAGGAGGAGACGGTGGACGGCGGTTTGCCAGGTTTAAGGAACGTCAGGATATGGGAGGTTTTCCACAGGTCGGGGTAGTAACCGGTGGACAGGACTACATTGTAGACCCTGGCCAGGGTGGAGAGGAAAGAGACAGGAGCTTCATGAAGGTGACGGAAGGTGACACGATCGTGACCAGGAGCGGTGTTGCGTTTTGTGCGGAGTGTAGCAATGAGATCCTGTGTAGTGATAGGGGCATTGAGTTCCGTGTGTGCAATGTTGTCCAAGTACTGGAAGCCAGGTGCGAGGGGAGGGACAGAGGTGTCAGTTTGATTGCGGACATCGGGGAATAGGGAGCAATCAAACTGGGGATCATTGGGGATGGAAAATACATCGGAGAGGTAGGAGGCAAAGTGATTGGCCTTACTAAGGGTGTCAGGGAAGGGGTGATCATCATGGAGAAGAGGATAGTAGGGGGAGGGTTTAGTGCCGGTAAGGCGACGGAAGGCTGACCAGAACTTGGACGAGTTGATAGGTAGGGTAGCATTTAAACGGGTGCATGTCTGTCGCCAGTCCCGGCGTTTCTTAGCCGCGAGCAAATTATGAATGTGTCGCTGGAGTTGCCGGTGGCGTCGTAGTGTGTCCGCGTCACGCGTGCGGAGGAAGGCACGGTAGAGACGGTGGGATTCACGGAGGAGGAGGACGGCCTGTGAGGGTATGGTAGGACGGTGGGGGTGGATGGCGACAGTAGGGACGTGGGCCTCCACGGCCTCAGACAAGGCCTGCTGGAGAAAGGAGGCGGCATGGGTTACATCGTCAGGGTGGTGGTAGGTGAAGGGGTGGCTATCGACTTGGGTGGAAAGGGTATCCTGGTAGGCATTCCAGTTGGCACAGGAATAGTCATGGATGCACTTAGGGGGAGGGTCAGTGCGAGGGTCGGGGTGGGGGCGACTACCGTCTGAAACAGTGAGGAGGACAGGGAGATGGTCGCTACCAATAGGCTCCAGGACATCCACCGTTATGTGGCCACGGAGGTTGGGGGAGGAGAGGATAACATCGGGAGTGGAGTTGGATTTGGGACGGGTGTGCTGGGGGATGGGGATGAGGTCGCCTTCAAGGGAGGAGAGAAACCGATGCCACCACCGTAACTGGGCAGCGGAACAACTAAGGATGTTGAGGTCGGCGGCGATCACGTAGGAGGAGAAGTTACGGTCAATGTGGGAGAGGAAGTCGAAAGGAATAGGGGCGTTAGGGCGGACATAGATGGTGGCGCGGGTAATGGTAAGGCCGGGGAAGAAGAGACTAAGGATCAGATGTTCGGTGGGGCCGGGAAGGAGAGGTTGGAGCCGAACGGGGATCTGGCAGTGGTGACCAATGGCAACTCTGCCACGCGCAATTGGGAGGGGATTATCGGAGCGGTGAAGGAGATAGGGCGAAGTGTGAACGGTGTGGTGGGGTTGGAGGAAGGTTTCATTGAGGAGGAAGACATCCACATGGTGGGTGGCAAGGGTGTGCAGGAAGAGGTTCTTGTTGCTGGGAAGGGAGCGGATATTGTTGAAAAGGATACAATGCTGTCGCGCCATGTCAGGGATTTAGACAAGGGTGTCGAGACGGGAGAAGGTGAAATGGGCCTGGTTGTTGGAGTAGGTGGCATACATTTTGAGTTGGAAAATGGAACAGGCGGCGAGGGATATCTGTTGGAGAGTGTGAGGGCGCTGAAAAGGATGAACATTATGAAGGACGATGGTGAGGAATCTGATGATGTCCTCAGCGGTAGGGGGTGGGCGAAGGGAATAGCCGGGAGGTGTGGGGGCGTCCAGAGGACGGACAGGGACGGTGAGTTCAGGAGTGGTCGGAGGGGGTTGGGCTTTACACTTTTGGGAGTAGGTGGGATGGGGGAGATTGCAGGTATTGCAGGAAGGAGGGGATTGGAGGTTGGGGCACTGCCTGAGGAAGTGCGCTTGCCGACAATGCGGGCAGGTGGGGGCCTCGTGGCACTCAGCTGTGGGGTGCGCGTTATAGCGTAGACACCTCTGGCAGCGCAGGGATTGAGGAGGGGAACGGGAGGGGTCGACCTTGTAGTGCTGGTTGAAGAGGAGGGCACCCTCCTTCAGGAGACGGTCAATGGAGGGGGTGTCCTCGGAGAAAACCCGCATAAGGCGGGTGGGGCCGGCCGAGTTGAAAATGCGGCGGACCGCCCGCACCTCCAGCATGGGATGCGCCTTGAGCTCCGCCAACACCTCCTCCTCCATGATCGTTGGGCTAAGCCGAGTGATCACGGCGGTGAGGGTCGGCGGGCGACACGGGGGTTGGGGTTGGCAGGTAGGAGACGGAGAAGGAACAGGGGTGAGGGAGGCGTTGGGGCCAAAATGGGTGATGGGGAGGCGGGAGAGAATGTCAGTATGGAGGGTGGGGCTGCGGGAGGAGATGAGAACTGAATCCCGTCTGGGAGTGAGGAGAGAGATGGGGGCACCAGGGAAGTGTTGGCGGAGGAGGAGGGAGAGATTCTGGGCCTCGAGAAGGGAAGGATCGGGACGGGAGAGGAGGTATTTGTATAAAGAGGGGGGGGGGAGGAGGAGGAGGAGGAGGAGGAGGAGGAGGAGGAGGTGGAGGGAGCGGGGCCAGGTGGGGAGACATCCATGGCATTCTGGGGGGGGAAGGAGGACGGGGCGGGGCCTTTTTGGGAGCAGAGGAGGTGGTGGTGCCACTAGGGCGTTTAACGGTGGCAGAAGGATGGGTGGTGATATGAGGGACGGGAGCTATAGGGAGGTGACGGGAAGGGGCAGGTCCCGGCGTGGACGCAGCAGTCGGCGCTGGAGATGGTGACGGTGAAGGCGAAGGCGACGGTGGTGGCGGTGACAGCGCACCCTAGCTGGAGCGGTAGTGACACGCTGGGGGGTGGGGGGAAAGGATCAGAGGGAGAGGAGCAGGAGGAAGAAGCTGGAGAGGGGGCGACAAAGAGCGAGGGCAAAGGGAGAGTGAGAAGAGGTGGGATGGAAAGAGGGGGAGGGGGGTGTGACTGGGCACACCATGTGTTGGTGGTGGTGGCGGCGGAGGGGGAAGTATAAACGATGGCTGTGGTGGTACTGGTGGTAGTGGTGGTGGGGGCGGACATGACGACAGGGAGAAACAAAAATGAACAGGACTAAAAAGAAAGGACAAAAACTGGGGACAGACGAAGACGGAGACGGAGGAAGACGAAGACAGACGAAGACCAGAGTCCCACGCTGATGTGCTGACGGTGATGGCGACGGCGGGTGGCAGGAACGCCGCTGCTGCTGCTGCTGCTGCTGCCACAGATGGGGCCGGGGCTGCTGCTGGGCTGGCGGGCGGGCTGGCTGGCTGGAACGCTGCTGCTGCTGCTGCTGCTGCTGCAGGAGGACTGGCTGGCTGCTGCCGGCTGGACCGCTGTTGCTGGCCAGGACCACTGCTGCTGGCCGGGACCGGGACCGCTGCTGCTGCTGCTCGGTGGGACCGCTGCTGCTCGGCTGGATAGCTGGCTGGCACCTGAAAAACCTAGCACTTCGATTAGTGCTGGAGTGGCACAATCGAAGTGCGGTAACCTTGCGGAGTACCGCCAGAGATGTGACGACAAGGTGCCAAGCGCGGCCTTATATGCTCCACCACGGTGGTACTGCGTGGAAGACCATAAAATCTCGGTGGTACTGCACGTCGTACTTTTAAACTTCTTATGACTTCCTTAGGTAGTGATGAAGCGTTCAGCAAGGCAGCAGTCCTTATTGTCACCTTATTAGGATCTTTGTTAATCTTCCGGTATGCACCAGAACTAAGTAGACCACATATCTTTTCCTTGTAGACTTCCTGAGGCAAAAGGACAGTAGCATTACCTCTATCAGCACTCAGGACGACTGTATCAGTATCCTCACGCAGCTTTCGTACCGAAGGAAGTCATAAGAAGTTTAAAAGTACGAGGTGCAGTACCGCCGAGATTTTGTGGTCTTCCTAAAGTTCACAAGATGGGTAAGGATGAGCGTCTAGAGGACTTGTCTATGAGACCTATAACGAGCACTATTGGTTCACCAACATATTTTTCTGCCAAATATTTAGGTTCCTTATTAAAACCATTGGTAGGAAAATGTAGTCACCACATTCGTAATTCTATGGATTTTATTCAGAGACTTAGCAATGTCAGGCTAAATAGTATGGATGTGCTTGTTAGTTTTGACGTAGTATCATTATACACCAAGGTACCTTTAAAGGACTCTTTAGCTCTTATCAGCCAACATTTTGATAAGAACATTACGGCCTTATTTGAACATGTGCTTTTATCATCTTATTTTCAGTTTGATGGTGAATTTTATGAGCAGATTGACGGTGTTGCCATGGGAAGCCCCCTCTCCCCTCTGGTAGCTAATTTATTGATGGAAGACTTCAAGGACAAGGCACTGGACTCAGCATGTTTTAAACCTACGGTCTTCTGGAGGTACGTGGACGACACATTCGTGGTATGGCCCCATGGTATGGATGAATTAATCGGTTTCTTGAACATTTGAATTCCATCCATGCTAGCATTAAATTTACTATGGAAAGTAAAAGTGATGGCACATTAGGACATGCCGTATATCGGAAACCGATGCACACAAATCTATACCTTCATGCCAGTAGCTGCCATCACCCTTCTCAGAGCATGGGTGTCCTTAAGACCTTAGTGCATCGGGCGCACTGTATATCCGATGAAGACAATTTACAAGGAGAGCTAACATACCTCAAGAGTATTTTTAAATCGAATGGATATTCTCCGCAACAAATTCGTAGAGCATTCGATGCAAAACCTAAAAAGCAGGTATGTGATGGGGAAGAAGATAGTAATTTCTTCAGATCTAGGGTGTTTCTGCCCTATGTGGGTGCTCTTTCTTCAAAGATAGGCCGTATTCTTGAGAAACACTGTGTTAAGGTGATCTTTGAAGGACGATTTACTGCTTCATAAGGTGGGTGTGTACCAAATTCCTTGCGGAAATTGTGAGCAGTCATACATAGGTCAAACAACATGCACCGTTCATGAGAGGTGTGTGGAGCACCGAAGATACACACACTTATTACAACCAGACAAGTCAGCTGTGGCCGAATATTGTATTGATACGGGTCATTCCATGAATTACAGTGATGTGAAGATTTTAACATCCACCTCTTCTTTTTGGGAATCTGTATTCAAGGAAGCTATAGAAATTCGATTAGCCAACAATTTAATAAACAGAGATAATGGTTTTAATTTGGACAAAGAATGGAATCCGGCTCTTGGAGTAATTAAATTGCAGAGAAGTTGTCATCGTGTCACTGCCGCCGATCAAACATCGATAAGCAAATCGAGTGTCCGTACGCCTTCGCCACAGGCGGCGCATGTGTAAGCGTATGTCTCTGCCGCCGACCAGCATCTGTGACCCGCATGCGCAGTACCGCTGCGGTGGAGCATATAAGGCCGCGTTTGGCACCTTGTCGTCAGTCTTGTGACTCGCTCTGAAGATGGCCGGATGATACGCGGCCGAAGTATCAGTAGAAGAAATTTTATTTGCGCGGCTGCATGCAAGAAATTTAATGGATTACAGTCATTTTTATTTATGTTTCACCTCGATAATGGTGAATATTGCAAAAGGGACACTACATGGCCCCCTGGGCTACAAGGAACACACTACTTAATGTTTGGTCCTTGTAGACCACGAGTGTCACTTTTCTTTCGTTCGTTGGTCACTTTCAGTTCACTTTACTGTGTATTAGGTCATGGGTACACATTCATTTTGAGTCTTTTTACATAACATGGCTGGGGACAGTTGCAATATAACAAGCTCTTCCATTTGGATGAGGGCCGCAGGGAAACTCAGAAAAACCTTGGCAGAGCTGATAGATTTAACCCTTTGTGTTACTCACATAAGTTGGTTCTACATGTTTTGGTATTACAAGTATTTACATCAAATATAAAATTTTCTGAAAAAGAAACAAACATATAGTTTTTATATGAAAGTGTTCTTCAAATTTTTTATATTGTGTTGGTAATATTTTGATTTTTTTTTAAAATTTTTGTCAGCACATTTCTCATCGTGTGGTGTGGATGATGCTGTATGGCCCTACCGCGATGCCTCGTGCCCGTTGCCATGGAGCGTCGGCTGGAAACTGTTGTCTTCTTTCTTGTCCGTAGCCGGCGGTCAGGATGTGGAGTACGGATCGACATTGTTTTGTCTGCGTGGTGCGTCTGCATTGTTGCGCACCGCTCGTTAAAGTTTTCAGCACGGGAGAGGATGTTAACTCGTGCAAATCATGAAACAAATGCACATATGTTATAGAACGGATATTGTAAGATGTTATGCCTGTGGGTAACAATTGATTAGTGAACATTATAGCATCATCGAGGCACAGGTTCAGTTACTTGGTATTTTAATGTTCGTTTGTACGTACTGGTGCTGAATGATGCAGGAGATATGATGCTGAAGTAAGCACTGCACATCCCTGTTGTCATCACTTCGTATGGAATATTTATGTTTCACAGTTTTTGTTTGACAGCGTTACACCGTAGTCGCCGTTGCTGTAACGTCCTACTACGTGGTCTGTGACATTATATTAATTGTTGGCGCACAGGAGGTAGTGTCCAAATTAAAAATGTTGTCTGTACAGTTTCGAACACACACTGATCACAGTTTTGTGTTTTCGGTCACTGCACACAGATATGTTTTGTTAATGTTTGTACCTCGCGTTTTTTCAGTTGTACAGCATGTAAGTGTTCACTGTCCAAGTTGATCACTAATACAGTTCTCAAAGTTCACACTTCCTCATAGTGTTATTATAGTTCCTGTTAGTATTGCTTACAGCATGACTTTGACACAATTGTATTACATGATTACTGTTTTTTTTTATCACATAGTGACACAGATGTCTGTTCGTTTACACAATATGTTACAATGAAATTTCACAGATCAAAAGCACTTTTGTTCTGTTATTGCATACAATTAAGTGTTACGACATACATCCAACGGATTCTGGCCTGACTTGCAATACTTTTATATTTGAGCATTAATAAATTTGTCATAGGGGATTAGGACTGCTGCGCATGTGCTTGCTCCATAAGCTGTTAGCGTAATCGCGTATCCTATAAAAGGTTTGCAACTGTCAAAAACAGGCTCTAAAGTGGAGCTCTCATTTAATCTCAAATATTGTGGCTAGATGCATATACTTTCTCTTTTATGGTCAAAGCACAGCATCACAGATGTCACACGGTATGTGCACAGTCTTTTGCATACACCTTTCTGTTCATTTTTCATGTGACATATTAGAATATTTAGTGCATTCTTTAAATAAACATTTATCACACAGCATAATAAAATTTATAGTTACTAACTCTAATAACCACTGAAAAACATCTTACACTTACTGATTATGTTTCTAAACAAATTCTATCATTGGACTGATGGTCCTTTAGCTTCTTTTTACTCATTTCTGAAGGCTGATGTGTAAATCATTCCTTGACATAAAGACAAAACATCTTATATACTAAGCACAAACAAAACATCAAATTCTTACAACTACACAAAAATATATATTGAAGTCTGTGCAAAACCTACATATTACACAAAAATACGGTAAACCATTCATGTTCTATTGTCAGGTACCACAAATTTCTTTAAGTCCTTATAGGGATACAATCCTTTGATCGTCCCGCTCATCACATCAGCTATAAGGTAGCTGCAACTGTGCGGTATTTGTATGATTTTAAAAGGTCCATTATACAGCATTTGCCATTCCTTGTTCTTCTTTGTTATGAGAGACGACTTAGGATTGTTTCTTATCAAAACTAAGTCGTTTATCTGATATGGGACTGTCCGTTTTATTGACTTGTCATATCGACTCTTTCGTTGACTAGCGCAGCTTGTCATGTTGCTGATGGCGTCCTTTATTTTATCATCTTGCCTTTTATCTGTGCGCGGCAATTTTGGTGGCGGCATGATCCATTCACTTAGTTCTGCAGTACTAAGTAATAACTCATTGAGCGTGTATCCGGTAGCTGAATGAGGTAGATTGTTGTGTATATTTTCAAAGAAGAGTAATAATTCCGGCCACTTTGTATGTTGCTGATGAGTATATGTTCGGATCAATATGTTGAGTTCCCGAAACATTCTCTGTGCTGGACTTGCTTCCGGATGGAAATGTGCAACTAATATATGTTTTATGTTTTGCTCACGAAGAAACTCCTTGCACAGTTGACCGGTGAAATATCTAACATTGTCTGTTAGAACGTTTAGTGGTTTTCCTGTTTTCCGTATGAATTCTTTTGCAATGTGTTGTATCATCTCTTTGGCAGTAGTGGTTTTCATTGGAAACAATTTCACATACTTAGTAAAGGTATCGTAAACAGCTAATATATAATTCATTCCACCACGAGCCGTAGGTAATGGTCCTGCGATGTCCATTGACACAATTTGAAGTGGCTGTATCGGAATAATTGGATGCAGTCCTGTTTTGTTGCTTCTGTTGTTGGCTTTAGCTTTCTGACAAATGTCACATGTTCGTAATATCTTTTGGACCACACGTTTACTATTCGGGATGTAACAATACCTTTGTATTATTGCTACACACTTCTGTATTCCTACATATCCCCATGCGTAATGCGTGTACCAGATAAAATTTTGTATGTATTTGTACGGGATACACACGCACCAGTTTTCTGAGGCAGTGTCATTTCTGTGGTACAATATGTTGTTCTCCACTTTGTACCACGAATTTTCACTGTTAGTTAGCTCTAATATTAGTGATCGTTTCACTTTTGTCCAGGTATGATCTTCATCTTGCAGCTGTCCTACATTCTTGCACAGGTGCAAATATTCGCGACGGTATGGTTGCGACATCATTAATAAAACTTTATATTCTGACGCTCGCTCGATCATTTCATCTAGCTGTGACATGCCTATTGGTAGACGTGATAAAGTGTCTCCCATAACATTATCTTTCCCTTTTATGTACATAATCTTTAAATTGTATTCCTGTAGTACTAATGCCCAACGGGCTAGTCTGGCATTGTAATAGTTTGCAGGTTAATTGGAAGCTTAAGGCTTGGTGATCACAGAACAATTTAATTGACTTGCCATAAATATGCTCCTAAGCCATAGGATGAAGAGTCGGTGGCTATACAAAAATCCCGGGTCATATCTGGATGGTAGAGCATTTGTGCATTCACTAAGGCTCCTTTGATCTCTTCATAAGCTTGCTGACACTGCGGACCAGTTCCATGTGACATTTTTTCGCAATAAGGTGAGCAAGGCTTCATTGTTGAGGAGCTGACTCGGCACAAAATGTCAGAAAAAGGAGACTAGACCGATAAATGATTTTAACTTTTTTTTGTTTGTGGGCTGTGGGAATTCTTTGATCGCTTGTATCTTCTTGGTATCAGGCATTATTCCGGAAGGTGATATGATGTGTCCAAGGAATTTAAGCTGTTCCCTCCCAAATTTTGATTTTTCAAGATTTGCAGTTATTCCTGCTTCTGCAAGCTTATTTAACACTCTTTCCAGGATTTCTATATGTTCTTCCCATGTGCTTGTGGCCGCTAGAAGGTCATCCACGTAAAGAGTAAAGAGTAAAGAGTAACTTTTTCTAATAAGTCTGCGCCTAGCGCTTGGTCCAATGCTGTAATGAATACGCCTGCGCTTACGTTGAGTCCAAAAGGTAACACTTTGAATTGATAACTCATTCCATTGAAAATGAAGGTGCTGAATTTCCTTGATTCCTTGGTTAGCGGGATTTGCCAGTAACTACTTCGCATATCTATCGAGGTGAAAAATAAATAAAAATGACTGTATGTGACTCAAAATGAGCTGCAAACATCGATTTATCTGCAAAAGGTAATAACAGTAACTGTAAAAATATACAATATAGATCGATAGATGCAGAAATGACATTATTTTTAGTGTATGAGATTATAATGTGTAAGCAATTAAAAGAAGTATTATTATCTTTGTAAGAGTATAAAACACAATGCAATGCTCATTCTTCTGTCTCGTCTGTTTTGTTCTGTTCGTTCTGGTTTTAGCTGGAATAAGGTACGCAAGCTATTGTGCTGCGCTAGCATTTGTTTCTGTCGTAACGTAATTGCAAATATTTAATGGTGTAAACTGTGTCCTAGTAAGAATATATTAGTATAAAGTGATCGCCATGTGTTATTTCAAGAACCTACGCCACATTTATCTTATGAAAAGAATATTTAATGAAAATTATTTAGCACGTTTCCAGCTGCTGCGGAGCGAGTAACAGTGATCTCTGACTGTTAACAATTAGCCGCCATTACGCGGTACATTTAAACATATTTTTTCACAGCACAATGTCTGATAGCCAGAGTGGAAGAAATTATGTAAAAATATTCAGTGAGATTAATTGAAGGAATCCAGTGAAATACTTTTATTAAAACTTGTCTATTTTCTGTGATAGTGAACTGGAGCTGAGTAATCCTATGCTATTGCATTTACAGCAATTTGTAGGGAGCCTGGCACTCGATAAAACCAGATATAATATGCAATTGGCAACCTATGAAATTCATTATTTTGCTTATTTTTATATATATATATATATATTTTTTTTTGAAAGCTAAAAGTAAAAACTAACTTCACTAAAAACCAGTAACATATCACGATAAATAGAAAGGACAAACAAATTTTCTAGGAGAGTGTTTCCTCTAAATAAATAGTTACATTATTTTTTTAAGAGATATAATAAATAGCGCCCTGTTACGTGGGGCCCGAAGAGATAAATTTTTTTTTTAGGGTTTGTATGTATGTAATTGTTAACATGTATTGTATGTAGTCTAATGTCTATCAAATTCCATTTCATGTATAAACTTGAACGAGGAAAGCGTAGAAGAACTGTATAGATCCTGAGAGGACGAGATAGCAAAAAGAAAAGAAAAGAAAAAAGAAATCAAGGTAAGGATCACTACGCATAAAAGCTTGCTACGTAGGCCCGTATCATCAAAGTATAGTATCATAGATGGTACATGGTGTACAGAGATGTAGATATTAATATTTTGTGATTTTGGAAACAATAAGCAGTTTGACTTGTGAACTTAGTCCGCATTCGTAGTTTGGAACAATTTTTGTAGCTAGCCCAGTGAAAGTTATCGTCATTATGGGAAAAGTTGGACGTGTGTTAGATTTGCAACCAGATAATGTGTCCAATGTTACAAATAATGTGCAATTATTGAGCGATATGTATAGTGACACTGACTTACTAAATATTAATATTAATAGTGATCGGGGGGGGGGGGGGGGGGGGGGGGGGGTGTAGAAAATGTAAACAATGTAGTTTCCGGTGATATGCCAGGTAGTAGCCAGCAGACGAAAACAGTAAAACCGATAGGTGCTACTAGTAGGGCTAGTGATAATTTTCCAATGATTAGAACAACTACCACACCGGTATGCTCACCAATACCAGATCCATTTGCTGAATTTTTACGGAAATTAGAGGAAAGGAATGAACAGCTAGTCAATCAGATAAGGGAACAAAACGAAGAAAGAGAAAAGGTCTTAATAGAAAGTATAGGTACAATGACAAACTGCCTATTGGCTTCTGTCTCGGGTTCTTCGGTCGATGTTCATCTAATGAATTTTCTGAAGTTTCGCCAGCACGAGTGCTGGCGAAACGTCAGAAAATTCATTAGATGAACGTCGGCCGAAGAACCCGAGACAGAAGCCAATAGGCAGTTTGTCAACAAGTGGCCACGAAAGCCTTAACAATTTTGTATAGGTAAAATATTCGAAAAGATACATTCAGAAATGACAGAAATAAAGAAAGCATATGCCGAACATTGTAAGCAACATAGCACAAGATGTGCAAACGCTTCAGACGGCACACACAGTCATCCGGACGTAGTAGAACAGCTTGCGAACCGAATGGACAATTTAGAAATGACACAAAAAGAAACCATAGAAACGCATTTAAATGATAAAGCCCAGAAAGTAGAAAAAGAGTTCCATGACTGGCTCACTGAAAAAGAAAGCCAGACCACAGAATGTGTAGAAAGCAAAATACAGTTTGCTCTGCAAAAAGTACCTAACGGAGCAGCTGTATGTAGACACGCTACCACTCGCAGGTGAGAAAAGCGAAGCGAGGTACAAATTGCCAGTACTGCTGTGGCAGCAAGAAATGACACACAGAATTGCTGAACTCTAGTGTGCACATTTGCAAATGCTAACAACAACTGTGGCACACCTGTTAGGAATGTGTACGGTAATGAGAACATTACGTACAGTTCATAACAACAAAAAAGCGATTCGGAAAGAGAAAACATACAATTTACAGGAAGCATTCCTATTCATAACCCCGTGGGGGCAGCTTCTACTTCCACAAGCAATAACATTGATGAAAGCTTAATAAAACACAGACAGTTCCAAGTATTTAACGCGGAAAAGGAGACAGTGCATCCGGTAATCTTCATAAAAGGATTCCGAAATGTATTACCGAGTGCCTGGAATGAACGCCAAAAAATTCAGTTCATAATCGCACACATACAAGGCAACGCTGCCTTATGGGCAAATGAAGTCATAGAAAATTGCCATAGCCTGGCACAATTTGAAAAATCTTTTCTAGACAGATACTGGTCTAAGGCTATTCAAGAACGCCTGAGGACTGAAGTATACAGCCCGCAAATGTACAATCACAAACAGGGTACAGTCCGTAAATATTTTGAAAAATATATCAACCAAACTAGATATTGGGATGACCCTATATCAGCCTGTGATGTGATCAGAGTCTTAAAATTACGATTGCCCAGTTATATACGAGACAAATTAATAAATGTACCCGAAAATGACCTGGAACGGTACTTGTCTGTGCTGGACGAAATCGATCTCTCCCAGGAAGAAAATAGGATAAATGAAGACCGGGAGAACAGTAATGGTTCACCATGCAAGTTTAAAAATGGCAACAACAATTCCAATTTTTGAAGCCACGGAAATGGAAAAGAAGATCAATCCGCAGAACAAAACAGGAAGAACGGAAACGGTCAACCATCTTACAATCAAAAACGTAGGTGGGAAGATAGAGGACATCCTGGCTACAGTAACAGTAATAATAACTACAATAACAAACGTCGAAATGAAGGTCAATGGCCGCAACAAAGCAGCAGTGCCAACAACCGCACTTACCCAGTGCAGTGGATGCAAACTTCTATGCCACCACCACCCCCTCCTAACGGTAACCAGTACCAGTGTGACAATAGGAATTCTATGCAGAATACTAATGCAATACCACAAACATGGACAGACTCGAATAGCAATGTAAGGATAGTAGAAATGCCCACTGATGGAAACCACCATAGTGCAAGACCGTCAGACAAACAACGGCCACAATAAGCTCCCAATTGATGGTTGGCGAAAAAACAGGGGGCACACCTATAAACAATACACAATATAATATATTATTACTGAGGTACCAAGATGGAACCAGTACACAACATGATTTACTTATGAAATCAAACCAATGTAACAAAAAAGAAATAACTGAAGTTCAAACCATCATAAAAGCTAGAATTAATGAACTGCCAGTAGAAATATACATAGATACAGGTGCCACTACTAATGTTATGAGCTATGATTTATTCAAAACCTTGAGCCAAAACTGCAACTTACCAACATTTCCTGTACAAAACTGCTGTGTCATTGGAGCCATGGGAGCACAAGCACAAAACGTTCAGTATCAGGTGCTGGTAGATTTATGCCTAGGGGAAGATAACGTAAAATGTATCTTTCTCGTAGTCAAAGGATTGAGAGTAATCTGCATCCTGGGGGGAGGTTTCCTGAGTGAGAAGAAAGCAAAAATTGATTTCTCCAGCGGGAAGATCTCCCTACCGAATGTGGGAGAATATGATTCGGATGTAGCTCACAACGAAACGCTTCACTGGACCGAAACCCTGAACAACAAAGCACAAGAATCATGTTATCTAACTGAATCCCAACAAAAGCAGCTCGCACAGTTATTGAATAACTACAGTGATGTTTTCTCTGAAAAACCTGGAATCATCAAAGGGTATATGTATAATATAGATGTGTTTCCCCATGCGATATTCTGCCAAGCATTATATTCAGTACCGTGGATGAAAAGGGAGGCAGTTAACAAAGAAATACAAAAAATGCTGCAATGGGGTATAATAAAACCATCCCTTTCGCCGTACAGCAGTCCGCTGGTAGTTGTAGCCAAGCCAGATGGAAAAATCAGACTTGTCCTAGACACCAGGAACATTAATAAAATTATAGTACCCATTAGGACGAGACCGGTGAATTTAGAAGAACAAATACAGAAATTCCATGGAGTCAAATATCTCACCTCGATAGATATGCGAAGTAGTTACTGGCAAATCCCGCTAACCAAGGAATCAAGGAAATTCACCACCTTCATTTTCAATGGAATGAGTTATCAATTCAAAGTGTTACCTTTTGGACTCAACGTAAGCGCAGGCGTATTCATTACGGCATTGGACCAAGCGCTAGGCGCAGACTTATTAGAAAAAGTTACTCTTTACGTGGATGACCTTCTAGTGGCCACAAGCAAATGGGAAGAACATATAGAAATCCTGGAAACAGTGTTAAATAAGCTTGCAGAAGCAGGAATAACTGCAAATCTTGAAAAATCAAAATTTGGGATGGATCAGCTTAAATTCCTTGGACACATCATATCACCTTCCGGAATAATGCCTGATACCAAGAAGATACAATTGATCAAAGAATTCCCACAGCCCACAAACAAAAAACAGTTAAAATCATTTATCAGTCTAGTCTCCTTTTTCCGACATTTTGTGCCGAATCAGCTGTTCAACAATGAAGCCTTGCTCACCTTATTGCGAAAAAATGTCACATGGAACTGGTCCGCAGAGTGTCAGCAAGCTTATGAAGAGATCAAAGGAGCCTTAGTGAATGCACAAATGCTCTACCATCCAGATATGACCCGGGATTTTTGTATAGCCACCGACTCTTCATCCTATGGTTTAGGAGCATGTCTGTTTCAAGTAGAAAAAACCAATGGGAACAGGGAAATAAGAGTTATAGCTTTTGCCAGCCGAGTGCTTACTCAATGTGAAAGAGCATATTCGGTGACCGAAATGGAAGCACTCAGTGTTGTATGGGCTTTGCAAAAATTTCATTATTATGTTTATGGCAAGTCAATTAAATTGTTCTGTGATCACCAGGCCTTAAGCTTCCTTTTAACCTGCAAACTATTACATGCCAGACTAGCCCGTTGGGCATTACTACTATAGGAATACAATTTAAAGATTATGTACATAAAAGGGAAAGATAATGTCATGGCGGACGCTTTATCACGTCTACCAATAGGCATGTCACAGCTAGATGAAATGATCGAGCGAGCATCAGAATATAAAGTTTTATTAATGACGCCGCAACCATACCGTCGCAAATATTTGCACCTGTGCAAGAATGTAGGACAGCTGCAAGACGAAGATCATACCTGGACAAAAGTGAAACGATCACTAATATTAGAGCTAACCAACAGCAAAAATTCGTGGTACAAAGTGGTGAACAACATATTGTACCACAGAAATAACACTGCCTCAGAAAACTGGTGCGTGTGTATCCCGTACAAATACATACAAAATTTTATCTGGTACACGCATTACACATGGGGAAGCAACAAAACAGAACTGCATCCAATTATTCCAATACAGCCACTTCAAATTGTGTCAATGGACATCGCAGGACCATTACCTATGGCTCGTGGTGGAATGAAATATATATTAGCTGTTTATGATAACTTTACTAAGTATGTGAAATTGTTTCCAATGAAAACCACTACTGCCAAACAGATGGTACAACACATATCAAAAGAATTCATACCGAAAACAGGAAAACCACTAAACGTTCTAACAGACAATGCTAGATATATCACTGGTCAACTGTGGAAGGAGTTTCTACGTGACCAAAACATAAAGCATATATTAGTTCCCATTAACTGAACACAACCTGTGAACAGTTGATGAAATGGAGTGGACCTGTAAAAATTTCTTCTGTACAAATTATCTGAAGACAGCAATTTAATTTTGCTGAAACTAGTAATCATTGAGTTGGTTGAATAAACTTCTATAATAAGAACAGCCACCATGTTGAGATTCTGAGATAGATTCCTATACAGCCAACAATGTCAAGTAGTCATCATAATCCACCATCTCACGTGGGCTATTGTTGTTACAAAAGACTTTGACCATACAAAAATAAAGGTTTGTGTTACACATTGTGTTCACTCACATAGCAGCGTTTTGAGTCTTCCTTCATGCAGTATATTGACAATTCTCTAAAGAACAATGAATTTTAGTTGCTGTTTCTTATTTTTGTTCTGTGACAAAGGGGGTTTGGAGGAGATTTCAACAAAACTTTATCATTGATCTGGTGTTTTACCTAGGTTTTTGTAATATTTGTTCTTTTTTAATTGAGCCTGGTGTGCTAATGAGGCAATAGTTCATTTTATTTTCTCTGCCTATGATACCTCTACTCTTAGTATATGTGGAAGAGATTTAATCCATTCATTGTTTTCTTATGTTCTGAACAGTAACTCAGCAGGTGTAAAAGTGGTGGAGGTGAGAGGTAAATTAGTTACTATTTCCTCGAAGATTCAGTGCATCAGAAAATATAGCTCCTGATTCCCTACTCTCTGTATGTTATCGTTCACAGTTTGTTTCCTGATGGGAGGTGAAGAGGTGGGTTTGGTTGTATATTGTTTTATGCATTTTGTAGATATGTCCAATAAGGCTACCACATATTTTACACTCCATATGACTTGGAGGGTGAAGAGGCTGAAGATTTGTCTGATGTGATAGAAGAAAAAACAGGAGTCGATTTAGAAGAGATAGGGGATCCAGTATTAGAATCGGAATTTAAAAGAGCTTTGGAGGACTTACGGTCAAATAAGGCAGACTTACGGTGAAATAAGGCAGAAGGGATAGATAACATTCCATCAGAATTTCTAAAATCATTCGGGGAAGTGGCAACAAAACGACTATTCACGTTGGTGTGTAGAATATATGAGTCTGGCGATATACCATCTGACTTTCGGAAAAGCATCAGCCACACAATTCCGAAGACGGCAAGAGCTGACAAGTGCGAGAATTATCGCACAATCAGCTTAACAGCTCATGCATCGAAGCTGCTTACAAGAATAATATACAGAAGAATGGAAAAGAAAATTGAGAATGCGCTAGGTTAAGATCAGTTTGGCTTTAGGAAAAGTAAAGGGAAGAGAGAGGCAATTCTGACATTACGGCTAATAATGGAAGCAAGGCTAAAGAAAAATCAAGACACTTTCATAGGATTTGTCGACCTGGAAAAAGCGTTCGACAATATAAAATGATGGAAGCTGTTTGAGATTCTGAAAAAAGTAGGGGTAAGCTATAGGGAGAGACGGGTCATATACAATATGTACAACAACCAAGAGGGAATAATAAGAGTGGATGATCAAGAATGAAGTGCTCGTCTTAAGAAGGGTGTAAGGCAAGGCTGTAGCCTTTCGCCCCTACTCTTCAATCTGTACATAGAGGAAGCAATGATGGAAATAAAAGAAAGGTTCGGGAGTGGAATTAAAATACAAGGTGAAAGGATATCAATGATACGATTCGCTGATGACATTGCTATCCTGAGTGAAAGTGAAGAAGAATTAAATGACCTGCTGAACGGAATGAACAGTCTAATGAGTACACAGTATGGTTTGAGAGTAAATTGGAGAAAGACGAAGGTAATGAGAAGTAGTAGAAATGAGAACAGCGAGAAACTTAACATCAGAATTGATGGTCACGAAGTCAATGAAGTTAAGGAATTCTGCTACCTAGGCAGTAAAATAACCAATGACGGACGGAGCAAGGAGGACATCAAAAGCAGACTCGCTATGGCAAAAAAGGCATTTCTGGCCAAGAGAAGTCTACTAATATCAAATACCGGCCTTAATTTGAGGAAGAAATTTCTGAGGATGTGCATCTGGAGTACAGCATTGTTTGGTAGTGAAACATGGACTGTGGGAAAACCGGATCAGAAAAGAATCGAAGCATTTGAGATGTGGTGCTATAGACGAATGTTGAAAATTAGGTGGACTGATAAGGTAAGGAATGAGGAGGTTCTACGCAGAATCGGAGAGGAAAGGAATGTGTGGAAAACACTGATAAGGAGAAGGGAAAGGATGATAGAACATCTGCTAAGACATGAGGGAATGACTTCCATGGTGCTAGAGGGAGCTGTAGAGGGCAAAAACTGTAGAGGAAGATAGAGATTGGAATATGTCAAGCAAATAATTGAGGACATAGGTTGCAAGTGCTACTCTGAGATGAAGAGGTTAGCACAGGAAAAGAATTCGTGGCGGGCCGCATCAAACCAGTCAGTAGACTGAAGAAAAAAAAAAAAAGAGACTTGGAAAGTGGCCCAGCAACATTGACTGCCATGGTTTCATGTGGTTCAGTCAGTAGTATTGCATGTGACTGAGTCCGACAAAATACATTTATGGGTTCTGCTTTCTGACAAGTTGAACATGTTTTGAACACCTGATGCAGGTACCACTTCATGTTAAGAAAATCGCAATAGCATTTTAATATTTTAGTGCACTTGTTTATTCCATAATGCCCCCAAATGTAATGAGTATACCAGACTAATGGTTCTTGAAGATCTAAGGGAATGCACATACACCACTCATCTGTCTGTATGTTATGATAGTAAAATAAAATCTAATTATACAGTGTAATGTTGATCAGTTTTCTCTGGAAGCTTGTGTTCTAGTGATTATTATACCACATGTTTAAGTATGATTTCCTATAGGCAGGTTCTTTGATTAGCAATACTTTAAGTTCAGTAGTCTGCTTGACTAATTCAGTGTATTCACATAAACCTTGTAGAAGACAAGGTAGCTATACATTTTCCTGACCACTGATGTACTATTTCCAAGCCATACTCTTGTAAAACTAATGAACAGTGTGCTAAACATTGATATAACAGTTTACAACTCATTAGGAAACTTAAAGCTTGATGATAACAGTAAGTCTCAACATGTTCAATATGAATGTAATAATTAAATTTCTTTAATGAAGAAATGAATTCTAAGGCTTCAGATTCCATGGCAGAATACAATCTCTCACATTCAGAGAGTGTTCTGCAAGCAAATCCTATTACTCTCATGTCAATGTCACCACCATTGTTTTCTATTTGAAATAGACAAGATCTGAGCGAGAAAATGATGGATCAATAGACAGAAAGAAGTCTTTGCTCATATCAGGGTGATGCAGGATTTGTGCACTTACTAGAGTATGCCTAATATTATGACATGCAGTCTGACAATCTTTTGTCCAACACCAAGATATATCTTTTCTTAGCAGGTTTAACAGTTGTTCACTATTAAGCAACTTAATGGATATAAAACAACGAAAGAAAGAAGCAAGTCCTAAGAAAGCTTTCAATTGTTTTTTAATGCAAGGAGCTGGCATATTCTTTGAAGTATCTACTTTACTTCGGTCTGGTTTGATATGGTCAGGCATGATAATATGACGAAAAAACTTGATTATGTCTTTGGCAAATTCAGACTTCTGCAAGTTTGCAGTGGCACCAGCATTGTGAAGCTTGTTAAATACCCTTTCTATCAATTCAAAGCGTTTTTTCCATGTTCATGTAGATATCAATAGGTCATCTGCATACACTGTGACTTTGTCAAGTAGAGTGAGACCTAGTACTGTGTCTAAGGTGGTAATAAATGCACCCACACTCACATTTAGACCAAATGGTAAGACACAAAATTGATAGTTTCTACCACTGAAAATGAGCGCTGTGTATTTTTTGGATTCTTCTGATAATAGGGCTTGCCAATATAAATTTTCAGATTGCTGGAGGATAAATACTGTACACTATAAAACTTTTGTATTTGATCATTAATATTTCCAGGCCCTGTCCTAACATGTATCATGGATCTTTTTATAGCTCTTGCATCCGGCACTACGTGTATGCTACCATCTGATTTCATTACTGGTAGTAAGAGATTGCTGTAGGGAGAAAGTGATGTTTCTATAGTTTTCCAATCTACCATTTTCCTAATCTCTTTATTTACTGCCTCTCTTTCGGTCCAAGGAATTGAGTAGGTGCCACAGCAAGATATTTCATGTGGTTTTACTTGAATATGATATACATCTTTGATTTCACCAGGTTTTTCAGTGAATACGTCTAAGAGCCTACTGAGTTCATTCCTTTGTTGTTCAGTTAAATATCCAGATTACAGGATCTTGTTCTGTAATGTTAGATTGAGATCTTGCACATCATTAACGTTATTGGTTCACTTAGCATCCTCAGCCTTAGTAACTGAAAGATTACCTATTAACGATGTTTCATTACTTGCAAACTTAATCTTTACCCTCCAGCAAAATTTGTCATTTTTAGCTTTCGTCTTAACCAATTCCAGAACCAGTTCTTTGTCATCCACTTGAACATAGCATTTACCTCCAGAAAGGTTGTTTTTTGTGTCCCCCCTCTTGAAGAAATCCTATTCATAATTTACAGCTGGAAAACAGGTTCTCCAATACCAGGAAATGCCCTTGATGCTCTATTTTTTGTAACAATTTTTACTTGCATCTTCCAGCTACCATTCTTTGATACAGCACCAACGGCACCAATTATTCTTCAGTTCTGAACTGGTAATGTGGGATGTGCTCCCTTCTCACGTATTTGCTTAAACAGGTTCAGGGAAAGTACATTTGGTAACACACCTGTGTCTGTGCTCACTATGGTAGGTACCTTACCGCTACAGCTGCAAATGCAGCTTGGGCTGCAGTATTATTTTCTTCCTTACAGTAGTTCTTATCAGAACATAATTCATCACATATATCTTTACCCCCCCCCCCCCCCCATGAACCATGGACGTTGCCGTTGGTGGGGAGGCTTGCGTGCCTCAGCGATACAGATGGCCGTACCGTAGGTGCAACCACAACAGAGGGGTATCTGTTGAGAGGCCAGACAAACATGTGGTTCTTGAAGAGGGGCAGCAGCCTTTTCAGTAGTTGCAGGGGCAACAGTCTGGATGATTGACTGATCTGGCCTTGTAACATTAACCAAAACGGCCTTGCTGTGCTGGTACTGCGAACGGCTGAAAGCAAGGGGAAACTACAGCCGTAATTTTTCCCGAGGACATGCAGCTTTACTGTATGATTAAATGATGATGGCGTCCTCTTGGGTAAAATATTCTGGAGGTAAAATAGTCCCCCATTCGGATCTCCGGGCAGGGACTACTCAAGAGAACGTCATTATCAGGAGAAAGAAAACTGGCATTCTACGGATCGGAGAGTGGATTGTCAGATCCCTTAATCGGGCAGGTAGGTTAGAAAATTTAAAAAGGGAAATGGATAGGTTAAAGTTAGATATAGTGGGAATTAGTGAAGTTCGGTGGCAGGAGGAACAAGACTTTTGGTCAGGTGATTACAGGGTTATAAATACAAAATCAAATAGGGGTAATGCAGGAGTAGGTTTAATAATGAATAAAAAAATAGGAGTGCGGGTTAGCTACTACAAACAGCATAGTGAACGCATTATTGTGGCCAAGATAGACACAAAGCCCATGCCTACTACAGTAGTACAAGTTTATATGCCAACTAGCTCTGCAGATGATGAAGAAATAGATGAAATGTATGACAAGATAAAAGAAATTATTCAGGTAGTGAAGGGAGACGAAAATTTAATAGTCATGGGTGACTGGAATTCGTCAGTAGGAAAAGGGAGAGAAGGAAACATAGAAGGTGAATATGGGTTGGGAGGAAGGAATGAGAGAGGAAGCCGCCTTGTAGAATTTTGCACAGAGCATAACTTAATCATAGCTAACACTTGGTTCAAGAATCATAAAAGAAGGTTGTATACCTGGAAGAATCCTGGAGATACTAAAAGATATCAGATAGATTATATAATGGCAAGACAGAGATTTAGGAACCAGGTTTTAAATAGTAAGACATTTCCAGGGGCAGATGTGGATTCTGACCACAATCTATTGGTTATGAACTGCAGATTGAAACTGAAGAAACTGCTAAAAGGTGGGAATTTAAGGAGATGGGACCTGGATAAACTGAAAGAACCAGAGGTTGTAGAGAGTTTCAGGGAGAGCATAAGGGAACAATTGACAGGAATGGGGGAAAGAAATACAGTAGAAGAAGAATGGGTAGCTCTGAGGGATGAAGTAGTGAAGGCAGCAGACGATCAAGTAGGTAAAAAGACAAGGGCTAATAGAAATACTTGGGTAACAGAAGAAATATTGAATTTAATTGATGAAAGGAGAAAATATAAAAATGCAGTAAATGAAGCAGGCAAAAAGGAATACAAACGTCTCAAAAATGATATCGACAGGAAGTGCAAAATGGCTAAGAAGGGATGGCTAGAGGACAAATGTAAGGATGTAGAAGCTTGTCTCACAAGGGGTGAGATAGATACTGCCTACAGGAAGATTAAAGAGACCTTTGGAGAGAAGAGAACCACTTGTATGAATATCAAGAGCTCAGATGGCAACCCAGTTCTAAGCAAAGAAGGGAAAGCAGAAAGGTGGAAGGAGTATATAGAGGGTTTATACAAGGGAAAGAGAATGTAAATGAAGACGAAATGGGAGATAAGATACTGCATGCAGTGTTTGACAGAGCACTGAAAGACCTGAGTCGAAACAAGGCCCCAGGAGTAGACAACATTCCATTAGAACTACTGATGGCCTCGGGAGAGCCAGTCATGACAAAACTCTACCATCTGGTGAGCACGATGTATGAGACAGGCGAAATACCCTCAGACTTCAAGAAGAATATAATAATTCAAATCCCAAAGAAAGCAGGTGTTGACAGATGTGAAAATTACCGAACTATCAGTTTAATAAGTCACAGAAGTCACAGCTGTAAAATACTAACGCGAATTCTTTACAGACGAATGGAAAAACTGGTAGAAGCCGACCTCGGGGAAGATCAGTTTGGATTCCATAGAAATGTTGGAACACGTGAGGCAATACTGACCTTACGACTTATCTTAGAAGAAAGATTAAGAAAAGGCAAACCTACATTTCTAGCATTTGTAGACTTAGAGAAAGCTTTTGACAATGTTAACTGGAATACTCTCTTTCAAATTCTGAAGGTGGCAGGGGTAAAATACAGGGAGCGAAATGCTATTTACAACTTGTACAGAAACCAGATGGCAGTTATAAGAGTCGAGGGGCATGAAAGGGAAGCAGTGGTTGGGAAAGGAGTGAGACAGGGTTGTAGCCTTTCCCCGATGTTATTCAATCTGTATATTGAGCAAGCAGTAAAGGAAACAAAAGAAAAATTCGGAGTAGGTATTAAAATTCATGGAGAAGAAGTAAAAACTTTGAGGTTCGCCGATGACATTGTAATTCTGTCAGAGACAGCAAAGGACTTGGAAGAGCAGTTGAACGGAATGGACAGTGTCTTGAAAGGAGGATATAAGATGAACATCAACAAAAGCAAAACGAGGATAATGGAATGTAGTCAAATTAAGTCGGGTGATGCTGAGGGAATTAGATTAGGAAATGAGACACTTAGAGTAGTAAAGGGGTTTTGCTATTTAGGGAGTAAAATAACCGATGATGGTCGAAGCAGAGAGGATATAAAATGTAGACTGGCAATGGCAAGGAAAGCGTTTCTCAAGAAGAGAAACTTGTTAACATCGAGTATAGATTTAAGTGTCAGGATGTCGTTTCTGAAAGTATTTGTATGGAGTGTAGCCATGTATGGAAGTGAAACATGGACGATAACTAGTTCGGACAAGAAGAGAATAGAAGCTTTCGAAATGTGGTGCTACAGAAGAATGCTGAAGATGAGGTGGGTAGATCACGTAACTAATGAGGAGGTATTGAGTAGGATTGGGGCAACACCCCTTGAAAATTACTTTAAGAAGTCCTCCTTTCGTATTGGGTATTTACACTTGAAACTGGATATGCTTTAGAAGACTTTCTTGCATGCATATTGTGGATAAAGCACGTGCCACCCCTGTCTCATACTGCAAGCAATTTGTGTACGAATGTGGATCATGATTTACTTCCCGATGCATTTCAGGTTGCAGTGAAGCAAAGCATTCATTGTTGTTGCTGGCTACTGCTGCTGGAATCTCACCTCTATTACTGAATGCAGTAGATAGCTCTTGCTGTAACTTATTTACATGAAATTCCATACCTTCTTTCCATCTCAGTACTTCATCAGTTAGCCTAGTTCTAATCTGAACTAATTCTGTTTTGACTTCATCGTTATCTTCTTTACAACTGATCAGAACATCTGCACAAGAGTTTTCTATTACTGTGCATAATTTGTTTTTTAATTTTTTCATTAACATGGACATCTTTCTGATACAATCAGTTAACAAATCTGGTACTGGTATTAATTATGTCACATTGTGCAGTTAAACATTCAGTAATATAATCATACTTTGTTCTGTAACCAGGTAACAAATTCATCATTTATCTGGATACTTTGGGAAGATATCTGTTGTACAGAATTCTGTAACTCAGATAGGGTGTCATTCTGTTGTTTTACATCAGATTTCAATTGTGTTACTGATTCTGGTAAAACTTTACTGGCCAGTTCAAAATCTGCTAACTCATTTATAACTTTTTGTAGATTAGCATTAGTAGCAAGTTGAGTGAACTGCTCTTCTGCTAAATGATTAAAATATTCACTCATTTTCTGTACAATACATGTAATAATTAGCACAGTCTGCTCACCAGCAAAACAAACAAAGTTTTCTTTCATTTTCTGCTGAATTTTTGTATTTATCTGTACATACTGTGCATTAGCAAACCATTTAAAATTTTCATCCATGCGATTTTGAATACACATACTAATTTGTAATGTTTGTTCCTTAGAAGATGGCTAGTCCTTTGTATATCTAAAAATGGACCTGATATGGGACATGGTAATTCCATGTCTTCTTAGGATTCTGCTGGTAAATCTACATTACTCACAGTGGAAACTGATCCTTCGATTTATTGGTCAGGAATCTGCCCATCTTTGACATTTGATTCTCAAACTTGCATATCATCCTCTTTCACAATTATCAGAACTTTACCAGCATTACCCAACTTCATTGGCTGTTTGGCTAAATTATTAAAATTAAAATAGTCACTTTTCCTACAACAAACCCCATTACACAAAAAAATTTCTGTTTCACAATTCTCTAAAAAAGAAAAACAATCTAGCAGCACCTTGACATTATGTCTTCATGTCAGCAAAACTTCACCATTTTGTGGTACATAACTTTCAATTAAGATTTCTACTAAGCAAAATTTACCATCCTTTTCTGTTAAAAATCACTAAAAAAGAAAAGGAGACCAGGAGTTATGTTATCGCATAATTTCTTGAATTCTGTATGCTGATTTTTCTCTTTTCCTTTGCATTTTTGGCTTTACTGGATGTTACTTCTCAAATAAGTTTGGATATATGAAACAGAGTACACATAATACAATTACAAAACATGAAATTTTGCTAACTAAATATACAACATAAAATTATATTCCTTCTTTTTATTGGCTGTGCTCGTCTGAGGTCATCAATTTAATGTCACTATCTCTCTTTAAATGAACTGAAATTATGTAAAATAAATGAGAAATGAAAATATTAACTTTCTGTAAATTATGACTAGAAAAAATTAGCAATGATAGCAACATTAAAGAAAACTTTCCATGAAATATAGTTTCTTTGAGTCTATAGTTAATGCTTTTACATAAATTATTAAACAATTTCAGTAGCAATCTTAAAGTAGTCACAGCCCCTACTTACCTTGGAAGGCAATTCTTTTGTTAATCTATAATTGAACATGAAATTTAATCATCATCATCATCGTCATTAGTGTTCTGCCAAAAGACATGTTTTCACATGGTAGTTCTCGACGCTGTCCGGTCTTCTGCCATCCTCTTCAGGTCCACATAATTCCCTCTTCGCGTTATGTCTTCTATCATCTTGTATCTCCTTCTTCCTCTCAGTCTTTTCCCACAAACCGGTCCTTCCAAAGCATCTGCTAGCAAGCATTCCCTTCTCAATGAATGTCCCAACCAGTTCTTTTTCCTTTCTCTTATAACCTTCAGCAGATATCTTCTCTCACCAACCCTTTCCAATACTCTTTCATTACTCACTCTTTCCATCCAGCTTATCCTCTCCATTCTTCTCCACATCCACCTCTCAAATGCTTCTAACATTTTTTCATCCTCTCATCTCAGCATCCATGTTTCTGCCCCATATAGAGCCACACTTCAGACAAAACATTTGCCAAGCCTTTTCCTTAGGCCTAAATCTAATTTGCCACATAACAATCTCCTCTTTCTGATGACTTACTCCTTCATTATGGCCGATTGTGTTTCTACTTCCTGGTGACATCTCAAGTCTTCAGTTATTGTGCTTCCAAGATAATTAAATGCACTTATCTGGCTAATGGTAGCTTTCCTATTTTAATATTGGACAATCTGCATCTTGTACTGATGACCATACACTTTCTTTTTGCTGTGTTTATTTGCATCCCATATTCCACACAAGCTTCATTCAGATCTTTCAACATGTTATTCATTGTCCACTCACTTACTGCCACTAATATCATGTCATCAGCAAATCTTAAACATTCTATTCTCTTTCCACCAATACATATTCATTTTTCCCATCTAAGCCTTTCGCAATAATCTCTTCAAGGGATGCGTTAAACAAAAGTGGGGAAAGGCAACAACCTTGCCTAACACCTTATCCAATGGTACTTCCTTCTGTCATTTCATTTCCAATCCTTATACTTACTTCCTGGTGTAAATATAGACTCTGTATCAGTCATCTCTCTTTCCAATCCACACCTTTCCTCTTCAGAATATCCAGCAGCTTGTTCCACTGAACTCTGTCAAAATCCTTTTCTAAACCTATAAAAACAGGAAATATCTCTCTACTTTTTTCCATATATCTTTCCCTTATAGTTCTTAACAGGCCAATAGCATCTTTTGTTCCTTTTCCTCTTCTAAATCCAAACTGCTCCTCTGTAGTCCCTCTATCCAGCTTGACATTTAGCCTTCTATTCAACACTCTCAGCAACACTTTAGCTGCATGAGAAATTAGACTGATGGTCCTATGCTCGTCACATTTTTTTAGTGTTTCTCTTTTTCTCTATTGGTATCATAACTATCACAAGGAAGTCCTCAGGCCTTTCCCTGTTGTCATATATCTCATTACAGAGGTAGACTATTTCTTTTCTTGCCTTGTTTCTCAGACACTTCAACAGTTCTGCTGGCAAATTATCAAGTCCACATGCCTTCCTATTCTTCATCTCTTTCAGTGCCTTTTCTACTTCTGCTTCCAAGATGGTGAATCCCTTTCCATCTTCCATCACATACAGCTCCTCTTCAACATTAATTTAGCTTCGTATTTCATCCCCCTTATACAGACATTCAATATATTCTTGCCATCTGTTCAAAACCTGTGGTTCTGTTAGAGTACCATCCGCTCTTTCTATTTCCAAGTTATTTCTCTTTCTTTTACGTTCAAGAACTATCTCACTAGGCAGTCTATACATCATTTCATACTTTCCCTGTTTCTCCATTTTCTCTATTTCATCACATTTCTGTTTCATGGTAGCTTTTTCCTTGCTTCTTCAGTTTCTCTTCTTAATTCATTATTCAGTTTCCTGTCCCTCTTTTTGCCTTCTGCAGTTTCGACATTTTTCCACTTTCTCCACTCTTCCATCTTTTTCAACATGTTTTCTGTTATCCATTCTTTCCTGGTACTTTAGGATACTCTAATTCCTAGTACTTCTTTGGCAGAGTCCACGAGTCCTAACCTAATTTTTATCCATTTGTCATTAACACTTTCCCAATTTTCCATAAATCTGTTTTCCAAATCTAGTGCCTTTCCTATCTCTTTGAGTCTTTCTATGTTTAGTCTTTCCTTTGCTTTACCTCTCCGGCCTTTTTTCAACTTCACTTGTATTTCTCCCACTACTAGGTTGTGGTCTGAATTTATATCTCCTCCTGGATAAGCTTTAGCATTCTTCAAACAGTTCCTAAACCTTTTTTGTATCAGGATGTAGTCCAACTGATATCTTTCCCCATTCAAATGTGATATCGATGTGTAACATCTCCTTTTGTGGTGTTCAAATAATGTGTTATCTACTGCTAATGAATTTTCTTTACAGAAAATAATTAGTCATTCACCTTTCTCATTTCTTATTCCTAGTCCAAATTTTCCTACTGTACCTTCATCTCTTCCTTCACCCATCACTGCATTCCAATCCCCCCCCTGATAATAATGCAGGCATTTCTATTTTCTTTCTCTATGAGTACTTGTATTTTCTCCTAATATTCTTCCAATTCCTCATCTCTATGCTGGCTGGTTGGCATATATACCTACATTAACACCTAATCTTTTGAACTACCCTTCAGTTGTATCATCATCAGTCTTTCATCAATATATTGTACCTTCATTACCTTATTTTTCAGCTTTTGTCCTATCAATATTCCTACTCCGTTTTCACCACTCTTGATTCCCCCTGAGTAAAAGAGCTTATAATCTCCACTTTCTATCTCCCCATCTCATTTCACACAAACCGAGGGCATCTAATCTGCTTCTTTTCATCTCCTGTTTTGCATTTTCTAGCTTTCCTGCTTGCAGTCGTGTCCTCACATTCCATATTCCAATCCTTATCTTTCCTTCCTTCATCATCCCTTTCTTCCTTTCATGCTGTTTTAATGCTGTTTCCTTTTGGAAAAGAATATGCAATTTACAGTTGAACTTTGTAATGTAAAAATGAAGGCATGTTCTATTGGAATTTAAAGGCAAAAGATAGCTGTGCATTAAATCGTGCTTGAAAATTAGTCAGGCAAAAAGAAAAGTTTCTGTATTTAATTATTCCACATTTACTAATCTTGTAAAGAAAGGAGTGGTGATTTAAATGAAATAAAAAATGAATTTAACAATATATTTCCAAAGTAACTGACACATACAACTTACATTTGGCGATCACAGTGACTAATCAATAGTTATGAAAGAGAAACAAAAAAATGTTGTCTGTGGACTTGATACTTTTATATGATTCCTATATATTTAGCTATTCCCAGAATCTGATTAAACATTTATTCTTCAGATAAGAAGTAAAGCTGAAAACCAGCTAAATGAACATTAGATCAAAACTAGACCAATTCAGAATTGAGGAAGCTAGCAAAAGCAGGACAGCAAAATGACATCATAAAATGAGATCTAGAACTGTTGTAGAATGGTTTATATAAACACTTACATCAATGATCTTTATCCAGTTAGAGACTGCATTTATGCTTACAGCTCTGGTATCTCTGATACACTTCATATATCCCTAAGTTTTAAACTTTTACTTGTGCAGCCTACAGTGTCTGTTTCCACACGTGTACAGTCACTTCATATATCCCTAAGTTTTAAACTTTTACTTGTGCAGTCTACAGTGTCTGTTTCCACATGTGTACAGTAATAAAATTTGAGGGAAAAATTTGTAAGGTTCAACTATGATCCCACATGTCTTTCCAGAGCTTCCCCTCTGAGATCTTCCCCCACTTCACTACCTGCCCACCAATAATGAAAGTGTGGAAATAATCTCCTCCTGAAGGATCTGTATCGATGGAGCCTCTTTCCAGTCTTTATCCACCATGTGGAGATCACCAACCTGGTATGGTGATGTACCAGACCATGTAAATTTAACATCTGAGCTCATGGTGGTGTGGTGCCTTCCAACAACTCCACACTCTCCTGGACTACTCCCAGTGTGAAGAAAGAAGACGCAGATGGCACGTGCAGCACTCACTTCACCCACCTATTTTGGCATGATTTTGACTAGCTTGTCTAAAGTCCCCACATAGGCACTGGCACAGCTCCACTCCATTGCCCTGCTCTGATTTCTTCCTTATCTAAGGTTCATACTGCAGGTTTTCTTTTCTTAAGTGACTCAGTTCAAGCACACCTTGGGCTTCCATGACCACTTCTGCAACCACACACAATTACAAGTAATTGTGCACTAAAATAAAGGGAGACCACTACATGACTTAGATTAACCACTACTTTGTTATCTTGCTGAGTAACAAGTATATGACGAACACACTCTGGGCAAACAACTGAAACCCCTCCCCCTTTGAGACCAGGAAGGACAAGGCTGGCACACTTTGACACATGTGTCTAGCAGTGGAAAGCCATTGGACAGTTTCTAGTTAAAAGATTTATTTAACACACAAGGTACACACAACTTGCTACTAAGCAATATAATACCCTAAAAATATTGATGGATAGATAGCTTACAGACACTTGCCTATCAGAAAATACACAATAACTTTTATTATACAAATTATCTATTGGGTACTTGGCCCCTTGAAAGTCTTGAAGGGATTTATGAAACAGCAATGACACAATTCAGCATATACAATCACCTGTAGATTCAAGCAAACAACACAGGATAAATGCTAGTGACTCAAAGTGTTGAACAGGGCCCCACTTTTCAAGTGTGAACTGGCAAATTTCAAATGCCTTATGGGCATTAGCCGACATATAAATGGTTTTAATTTTATTATCAAGTACTGGGCTTTCGTCCATTTGCAAAAAATTATTTCCTACAAGCACAGGCTCATTTAAAAAACACAGCAGAAATAAAAGTTATTCAAAATCTCGGGTGGTAACCTGCTCTTGAAAATTAGATTAGTACAAGAAAATAGTTCATGGACACTAGCCCACACAAGCACAGTTAGACTTGTTATTCAAATACCAGGCTGTTGCCCATTTGCAAACAGTTAATTCCTATAAGCACTAGCTCATTAAAAACAAAACGCACAAAAAAATAAGATTCTTCAGAATGTCGGGTGGTGGGTCGTTATCGAAAATTAGGCCGACAACAAATAAATAGCTTGTGGGCACTATCCCACTGAAACACTGTTATATCTGCTATTCAAATACTTGCAAAAAATTCATTCCTACAAGCACTAGCTCATTTAAAACTAAACTCCATCCGAACAGGCCACGAAGGCCCAACAGTACCGACCATTCGCCGAGCCACGCTAAGACAACAAGCACCACTGGATGCGGATATGGAGTGGCATGTGGTCAGCAGACTGCTCTCCCAGCCATTGTAGTTTTCGTAATGAGAGCCACCACTTTCCCATCAAGTAGCTCCTCAATCAGTCTCACAAGTGCCGAGTGCACCCCGCTTGCCGACAGTGCTCAGCAGACTGGACAGTTACCCGTCCAAGTCCTAGCCTTATTCTGACCCAAAAACCAAACGTATGTAATCTTCATATAATAACCCTCTGTCTGGTCTTCTCATCTCAGCGGGGTGAGCTGGGTCACAGCTAGCATTCCTCTGAACTCACTCATCAACGCTGACAACAACAGTTTGCTTCAGTAACTGAGCTCCACTAGACACACACTGTCAATATCACATACACTAGAGGCCAGACCCCTCTCATCTGGCAGTTGGACACCCATCTTCACACTGTGCTCATTGCCAACACACACTCACCTGTCTCCCATTAACTGCCCATCTTGCCCTCTGGCTGTGTTCCATTTTTTTCATAGCAGTCACATGTTAACCTCCCTGGATGTGCATCAATCCTCGAGGAGGATCAACAGACGTGCATCACTTAATGTACTACATAGATGCTTCTGACTAAATTTGGAAGAAAACGTGGAATTTTTAACATTTGGGCTATTTCTCTTCTGTCAATGAATTTTTTGTAAATATGTGCCTATTTATTTGTAATTGTAAGTGAGTTATTAAGATATTATCTGCTTTGTGAATAAGTAAAGGAACAAAGCTAGGACTTTAAAATGCTAGCTGGAGATACCCAGGTAAATAAGAAATGTAAGCTCTTTATTTCCTTTTATGAGATCAATTTTGCACATAGTAGTACTTCTAATGGTTTCATTTGCATATTGACAATTTATTGCTTTCACTTTTCAATAAATGAATGAGTGGCATTGTCTTGCTAACTGTAACTGACAAGAACACTATATGTATTAAGTTATGTTCTCATCTGAGAGCAGAATGTACTTCAGTCTGAGCTTGTGGAATGACAATCTAGAGTGTCTGAGGTGTGGTTGCTTATGTGAATGAATATGTGAATGTGTGTGTTTCCTTTTCTGATGAAGGCTTTGGCTGAACATGAGATGTGTAACAGTCTTTCTGTTGCGCCTGTCTGCAAATCAATGTGTCATCTTTATGGTGAGAAGACATTGTTATTTGTTCTCAAAAGCAAAAATTGTGTTATTTCCTATGACCAGGTCCAGACTTGAAGACTTTGAATATATCTTATGTAGATCAAGAGAACTGGCAGATTTATGACAGTTCGAGGGCAATAGTCAGCAAGAATACCTTGTTCCGACACGGTAAAACTTGTAACTTAACAGGACATAGTACACCATGAGACAGAGTTGTACCAGCAACATCTACTACATGTAGGAAATACAGCCTAAAGGCAGAAAGTTGTTCACAGTGTCATTGATTAATGATTAGGTGTGAATTAGACATAATTGTTTTACCTTGCAACTGTGGGAATTCAGTTATTGTCAGGAGTAATACTAGTTTGAGTTTTGCAAAATAGAGAAAGCAAACTTGCACAAAAATGGCACAGATAGGGTCAGCTAGTACTAATGAGATGATAGACACTCTTACAGAGCAAGTTTCCAAATTGCTAAATGATAATGAATGCCAGAAAGCACTTAATGAACAGCTAAGTCAGAAGTTACAAGCTTTATTGGCAGAACAGCAGCCACAATCAGGTATGAATGAAATTGAAAGTGTAGTAAATGTTCACCCATGAACCCCATAACTCCCTTCTCTGGGAAAACAATGGAGCATGTTGCTGTGTTTATAGATGATGTATTAAACTGCAGCGAAATGCAGGAAGATCTGCAGCGGATAGGCACTTGGTGCAGGGAGTGGCAACTGACCCTTAACATAGACAAATGTAATGTATTGCGAATACATAGAAAGAAGGATCCTTTATTGTATGATTATATGATAGTCAAACAAACACTGGTAGCAGTTACTTCTGTAAAATATCTGGGAGTATGCGTGTGGAACAATTTGAAGGGGAATGATCATATAAAATTAATTTTTGGTAAGGCGGGTGCCAGGTTGAGATTCATTGGGAGCATTCTTAGAAAATGTAGTCCATCAACGAAGGAGGTGGCTTACAAAACACTCATTCGACCTGTACTTGAGTATTGCTCATCAGTGTGAGATCCATACCAGGTCAGGTTGACAGAGGAGATAGAGAAGATCCAAAGAAGAGTGGCGCATTTCATCACAGGGTTATATGGTAAGCATGATAGCGTTACGGAGATGTTTAGCAAACTCAAGTTGCATACTCTGCAAGAGAGGCACTCTGCATTGCGGTGTAGCTTGCTGTCCAGGTTTTGAGAGGGTGCGTTTCTGGATGAGGTATCGAATATATTGCTTCCCCCTACTTATACCTCCCGAGGAGATCACGAATGTAAAATTAGAGAGATTCGAGCGCGCACGGAGGCTTTCAGACAGTCGTTCTTACCGCGAACCATATGCGACTGGAACAGGAAAGAGAGGTAATGACAGTGGCACGTAAAGTGCCCTCTGCCACATACCATTGGGTGGCTTGTGGAGTATAGATGTAGATGTAGATGTAGAACCTTGGCTACATTAAGTAGCTGGTAGGATGAAACATGCTTCTGGATGGCCAAGTTATGGGTGACACAAAATTTTTATCATGAAGTGCTTAACAAGGTATCCACATTCAGTGAATGAGCAGACAGTTTGTGTCAGAAGTATACAAAACAGAAACCCGGTAGCTTAACAAAGGAGGTGAGTGAAACAGTATTCTGACAGAATATGCAAAATTAATACACAGACATATGAGCTGACGCACAAATCAGATGCAGACAGTCATGGTAAGAGAAGTGGAAAATATAGTGTTGGATGTGTTTCTCATAGGGTTACAGCCATATTTTTCATGACATATGTGAATGAAAATGCAGAGGATTTAGCCATAGCACTTCATGTTGCTAAGCATTTACAAGAAGTGGATAATGCAAATAGGGTGCACGCTCAACAGAAGATATTCAGATCTAGTAAAGAATGTTACCATTTTAGTCAACAGCAGCACTTAAAGTAACAGTGTCATCACAATGTGATAGCTGCCACAGTTTGGGAATAAAGCTCAGGATTGTGAATTTAGAAAACAGGGTAAGTACAAAGCCAAAAAGAAGTAGTTAAATGCCAGCAGAAATGTTACTTCCATCAAGAAGCATTCCCAGTAAACTACCAGTACTGCAAAAACATATGCAGAGGTGGACTGTTACCTGATAGCTTGGATAAATGAACTATAAGAAACTGTAAGTTCTTAGTAGATACTGGGGCACACATATCATGTGTGAGTCCTTACTTCATGGACAAGGGGAGACTGAAACTACAGAGATCCAGACTGACGCAATAAGGGACACAGAACAGATTCAGTGTGGACAACATAGCTCAAGTTTAGGGTAGGAAACACATGTTGTTGTGAGCAAATAGAAGGGCAAGGATTTTCTGTAATACTTGGATTAGACTTTCGTGTTACGCATTATGTAAAATTGACCTTTGGTGACAAACAGTTGAACTTCAGCGGGATTCATTTTCGATGAGTGCAACAGTATCAAATATTTCTCTGACACAAGGTACACCCATTGCTAAGGTAGTACCAACCAAACAGTGTACAACTACATTAAAAGTTGTTTCTCATGACAGAGTCCCAGCAGTGCAGGAAACTTCATTTGGGTTACGATAGATGTCAATGTTCCACAACAAGCTTTATGTTTAACAGAACCTCTGTTGATTAATGACATGTTGGATAAACAGCATTGTTTCATGTAAAAAATACAGCACATGATAGGAAAGTAAATGCCCAGGTTATGGTGCCAGTGAGCCTGGATAATTTTAGACTGAAGGGATTCTATATCTGCATCTACGTCTACATGATTACTCTGCAATTCTGCATGGTAGAGAGTTCATTGAACCACCTTGAAGCTCTTTCTCTATTGATGCACTCTGGAACAACGTGCGAGAAAAATGAACACTTAAATCTTTCTGTGATTGGGGATTGGAATCTGACAGCAGGGAAAGGAAGAGAAAGAAAAGTATTAAGTGAATATGGACTGGGGGTAAGGAATGAAAGACGAATCTGCCTGGTAGAATTTTGCGCAGGGCATAACTTTATCATAGCAAACACTAAGCATCATGAAAGAAGGTTGTGTACATGGAAGAGGCCTGGAGACACTGCAAGGTTCCAGATAGATTATATAATGATAAGATAGAGACCTAGGAACCAGGTTTTACATTGTGAGACATTTTCAGGGGCAGATGTAGACTCTGACCACAATTTATTGGTTATGAACTGTAGTGTAAAACTGAAGAAACTGCAAAAAGGTAGGAATTTGAAGAGATGGGACCTGGATACAGCATCAGGGAATGATTGACAAATACAGGGGAAAGAAATACAGTAGAAGAAGTAGCTTTGAGAGATGAAATAGTGAAGGCAGCAGAGGATCAAGTAAGAAAAGAGATGAGGGCTAGTAGAAATCCTTGAGTAACAGAGATATATTGAATTTAATTGATGAAAGGAGGAAATGTAAAAATGCAGTAAATGAAGCAGATGAGAATAATACAAACATCTCAAAAATGAGATCAACAGGAAGTGCAAAATGGACAAGCAATGATGGCTAGAGGACATATGTAAGGATGTAGGATATCACTAGGGATAAGATAGATACTGCCTATAGGGCAATTAAAGAGACCTTTTCAGAAAAGAGAAATGCCTGTATGAATATCAAGATCTCAGATGGAAAAACAGTACTACACAAAGAAGAGAAAGCAGAAAGGTGGAAGGAGTATATTGAGGGTCTATACAGGGGCAATGTACTTGAGGGCAATATTATGGAAATGGAAGAGGATGTAGATGAAGATGAAATGGGAGATATGACACTGCATGAAGAATTTGACAGAGCACTGAAAGGCCTAAGTCAAAGAAAGGCTCCAGGAGTAGACAACATTCCATTAGAACTGCTGATAGCCTTGGGAGACTCAGTCATGACAAAACTCTACCATCTGGTGAGCAGGATGTATGAGACAGGCGAAATACCCTCTGACTTCAAGAAGAATATAACAGTTCCAATTCCAAAGAAAGCAGATGTAGACAGGTGTGAAAATTTCTGAACTATCAGTTTAATAAGTCACGGCTGCAAAATACTAACACTAAATGGAAAAAGTGGCATAAGCTGACCTTGGGGAAGATCAGTTTGGTTTCTGTAGAAATGTTGGAATACGCGTGGCAATACTGACCCTACAACTTATCTTAGAAGATAGACTAAGGAAAGGCAAACCTACATTTGTAGCATTTGTAGACTCAGAGAAAGTTTTTGACAATGTTGACTGGAATACTCTCTTTCCAATTCTGAATCCAGCAAGGGTAAAATAGAGGGAGCGAAAGGCTATTTACAACTTGTAAAGAAACCAGATGGCAGTTATACAAGTCAAGGGGCATGAAAGAGAAGGAGTGGTTGAGAAGGGAGTAAGACAGGGTTGTAGCTTATCCCTGATGTTATTCAATCTGTACATTGAGCAAGCAGTAAAGGAAACAAACGAAAAGTTTGGAGTAGGAATTAAAATCCGTGGAGCAGAAATAAAAACTCTGAGGTTTGCTGATGATGTAGTAATTTCTATCAAAGGACCTGGAAGAGCAGTTGAATGGAATGGACAGTGTCTTGAAAGGAGGATTAAAATGAACATAAACAAAAGCAAAATGAAGATAATGAAATACTATCGAATTAAATCAGGTGATGCAGAGGGAATTAGATTAGGAAATGAGACACCTAAAATAGTAGATGAGTTTGGCTATTTGGGGAGCAAAATAAATGATGAAGGTCAAAGTAGAGAGGATATAAAATGTAGATTGGCTATGGCAAGGAAAGCATCACTGAAGAAGAGAAATTTGTTAACATCAAGTATAGACCTATTAAGTCTTTTCTGACAATATTTGTATTGAGTGTAGCCATGTATGGAAATGAAACATGGATGATAAATAGTTTAGGCAAGAAGAGAATAAAAGCTTTTGAAATGTGGTGCTGCAGAAGAATGCTGAAGATTAGATGGGTAGATCACATAACTGTACTGAACAGAATTGGGCAGAAGAGGAATTTGCGGCACAACCTGACTAAAAGAAGGGATTCTGAAGCAACAAGGGATCAACCAATTTAGTGTTGGATAGGAGCAAAAAGGGTAAAAATTGTACAGGGAGACCAAGAGATGAATACACTGAGCAGATTCAGAAGGATGTAGGTTGCAGTAGTTACTAGGAGATTAAGAAGCTCGCACAGGATAGAGTAGCATAAAGAGCTGCATCAACTCAGTCTCTGGACTGAAGACAACAACAACAAAATGAGATACCCTTCTTTGAACTTTTTGATATCCTCTATTGATTCTATCTGATGCAGTCCCACACCTCACAGCAATACTCCAGGGAAGGGCGTACAAGAGTAGAGGCAGTTTCAGTATTCTGCCAATAAATCATAGTCTTAGTTTGCTTTACCCACAAATTATCTGTTTGTTCATTCCAATTTAAGTTACCCATTTACATGTGTGTGATTTATCATGTAACCGAAATTTAGTGGATTCCTTTTGGTACTCATGTAGATGACTTCACACTTTTCATTACTTAGAGTCAAATACCACTTTTTGCACCATATGTTTCTCCACGGGAGAGACCAGTCAAGCAAACACTGTGCCCAACATCATTCTGCAATCTGTCTGACATGTCCTTATCACCTCGGCACCCAAGCATCAATCCTTACATATGCATTCTGCAGCCAATCTGAGTTGGTCGTTCTCATGCTCTGCTTAACCTGCCCATTTTGACAGCCTCAGTTTTCCGCCTTTGTCTCTCATTTGATATCTGACACTTTCAGCTGTATGCCAGAATGCTTTTGACCAGAGCATGTAACACTACTTTCTGTGTTTACCGAGAAGATACCATTTAATGATCTAACAGGCACCATCACTTGACATATCCTGTGCGATATGACCAGCCGCACTGATCAGCCTTATTTATCAATGAACCCATGTACCTGAACATGTCCAAATTTCTTACCCAGCAAAACTCAAAATCTAACTCCTCACTTTGCCCACTTCTGACAACAAGGTATTCTGTTTTATCCATATTGGCTTTCAGTCCCCATTGTTTATAAACATCCATTAACTTTTTCATTTGCCACAACTACTCAGTCATCAGCAAATAGTAATGAACGTAAACTTTGATGCTGCACTGTCTATTCCAGTAACCAAGAACAACTTCTATATACTACTTAAATAAGATTAGTGACACAGAATATCCTTATCTTAATCCTTTGGTTGTTTCAAAACTTTCTGACATCTTACAACCAATCTCCACAACCTCTTTGTACCAAAGAATCAACAGTCTTCTTTAAAATTTCTGGTTGCTGTACTCATTCTTCATCAGTTTTATTTACTCCCCATCGTATTTGTTCTGGGTTGTTACCACTGGTAGCCACATGCAATGTATGCATTGGTTATCTACCATGTTACTGGGAGGCAAAGTAAAGTATGTTTGGAAGCTAAGACTTCCTATTACTCAATCTTCCTCACCTTATTGTTTTAGCATGCTCACCAACTTCTTCTGATCAAACTTCATTTCTCAGAGTGTTGCAATTACTGTTGGAAGTTAAGAGCCTAAATTCAACATCCAAATCTCAAAATAAATATGCTGCTTCCCATCAACATCTTGTCACGTATTGCACATTTGTTCACAGTGAGCATGAATTACAAAACTGCTTCATTATTTGGAACATGACAAATACATCAATAGGGACTATGTCCAAAATATGGTGTGCCTTAGTTAACAGATTCCAATTGAGTCAGTCCCCATGAAATCATAGGCATTGTTACAGCTGCTCTTCCTTCACGGATCACACAATATCTCCAAGGCAGGACTTGAAAATACACAATAAACTGCCCAATCAGCAGGTACCATGAATGTGATAAGGTGTTTATTGTCACTGGCTTGCAGATACACCGTGCCCATCCATTTCGTAATACATGCACATAAATAAAACATACATCCAAACAGTTTATTATACTAATTCCTTAAGAAAAAAAATTGTATAGCCAATCATCATTCATTGGTTCAGAAAATGCTTGTGCAACACATCAATTAACCAAAATGATATGTTACACTCCAGTTTGCAGATCTCTTTGCAGATGATACAAGCTTCCTTATTAGTGGTAAAACAGAAGAAAAACTTAAAGACTCCGCTATCCAAACAATGAACAGTGTAGAACAGTGGTTCAGCTACAACAAGCTAATTATAAACAAAGAAAAGACAGTAGCACTGAATTTCTATAATGTAAAAGGAAGACACCACCCAAACATAGAAATAGAGCTTAGGGACAGAGTTCTTGAAAGTGTTGACAGCACTAAATTTCTGGGACTCTGGCTCCAGAACAACACAAAATGGGCGGTACATATTGAATATTTGCAAAGAAAACTAAGCAAAACCTGTTACATGATACGGATCTTAAAAACTTGTTGCAGCAAAGCCAGCCTGTTAAATGTATACTACTCCTATGTGCATTCTGTAATTAAATATGGCATAATCTTCTGGGGCAATACAACAACAAATATTAAACTTTTCAGGATGCAAAAGAGAATACTAAGAATTATTGAAGGGGTAAACAATACGAAATCGTGCAGACCCATATTCAAAAAACTGTCAGTTCTTCCTCTTCCTTGCATTTTTATCTATGAAACATCAGTTTTCATCAAACAATATATCAATAGACACCCAGATATCTTATTAAAAAATGAAGATATACATGCACACAATACAAGGCAAAAATCTGACCTTCATGTGAAACGGGTGAGAACATCATTGTGCCAAAAAGGCACACTACATACTGGGATAAAGATCTTCAATAATCTACCTAAACATATTAAATCAATAGGTAAACTCTGTGGTTTTAAGGCTGAAGTAAAGGCATATTTAATTGATCATTGCTTTTACAGTCTGACAGAATATATAAAAGCCAAACAACAAAAATAAAGATGCATTATTAATATTCTAATTTGCATGTTGCCTGTAATGTTTGTTGTATTTATGAATCTGTGCTAAATTACTTCAATATCTAGTCCTTAGGATTGCAATACAAACTGTATTTTATCTTGTAAATACCTAACCATGTCCAATATCCTTGTATATATTCTATACATATAGGATTTGAAGGACTAAATAAATAAAATAAATAAATACCTTCCTAGATGATGGGTGAGACATATGTTTTCTTCCAATTACTGGGCACAGTTTTATGTTTGATGGCTCTGTGGTAGATTACAGTTAAAAGAGGGACTAAACCAGCTGCAAATACTGTAAGGAATCTGATAGGGATTCCATCGGACCATGGACATTTTTTTCAGTTTTAGTGATTTCAGTTATTTCTCAACACCATTGACAGTAAGATCTATATGAATCATCTTTGCATTGATGTGAGAATTAAACTAGGACAAAACCACTGCAATTTCCTTTGTAAAGGAACATTTGGAAACAAAATTCAGCATTTTTGTTTTCGCTTTGCTACAATCAATTTCAGTTCCTGTTTCATCCTCAAGGGTCCAGCGTAATGTTTCCTGCCCTCTATCAAGATGTAATTTAGTGCAAAGTCTTCACTACAGATTACATTTCCCTCAACATATAAATAAAGAGTTTTTGGAAATCATAGAATTTTTCAAGCAGGAAATGATACTTTTATAATGGATATCTATCTTGAAGATTTCAAGCGTGGTGTTCATTGCTGTTCATTTTAGTTCACTGTGTATGTCCCAAGTTTATAATTTTTTTGGATTACAAACTGCTTGCTGACTCACATTAACAACTTAATAACAGCCAACTGTGAATTTGTATCTACATATCAACCTTCTAGAAGTGTTGAGAAACAATATGGACCCTCCAAGAGACCCAGCTAGGAAACCAACCCAATTTACTTGCACAGATGTCTCTGGTAGCTGGCACTTCCTCTAAAAATGTGCTAAAATGTTAGTGGTGGAGGTAGGATATTGCCAATAATGTAGTTTACACCAAAATGTAAAGTACAAACACTTTAACTGCACTTTGATGGTGTGTGAACTCTTGGTTATGATCAGTTTGTCTCTCACATACTTAAATTATATATATATATATATATATATATATATATATATATATATATATATATATAAAAACAAAGATGATGTGACTTACCAAATGAAAGTGCTGGCAGGTCGACAGACACACAAACAAACACAAACATACACACAAAATTCAAGCTTTCGCAACAAACTGTTGCCTCATCAGGAAAGAGGGAAGGAGAGGGAAAAGACGAAAGGATGTGGGTTTTAAGGGAGAGGGTAAGGAGTCATTCCAATCCCGGGAGCGGAAAGACTTACCTTAGGGGGAAAAAAGGACGGGTATACACTCGCACACACACACGTATCCATCCACACATATACAGACACAAGCAGACATATTTAAAGACCATTATTGGCAAAGAGCCTTTACAAATGTCTGCTTGTGTCTGTGTATATGCGGATGGATATGAGTGTGTGTGTGTGAGTGTATACCTGTCCTTTTCTCCCCCTAAGGTAAGTCTTTCCGCTCCCGGGATTGGAATGACTCCTTACCCTCTCCCTTAAAACCCACATCCTTTCGTCTTTCCCTCTCCTTCCCTCTTTCCTGACGAGGCAAAAGTTTGTTGCGAAAGCTTGAATTTTGTGTGTATGTTTGTGTTTGTTTGTGTGTCTATCGACCTGCCAGCGCTTCTGTTCAGTAAGTCACATCGTCTTTGTTTTTAGATATAAATTTTATATAGATATACAGATAGTCATTTATCCATACAAAATGGAAGTATACAGATAAACAGATAGCCCCCAAACTCCCACGAACCACGGACCTTGCCATAGTTGGGGAAGCCAGCATCCTCAGCAGCACATATAGCTGTACCTTACATGAGTCCACAACGGTGGAGTATTTGTTTAGAGGTCAGACAAACATGTGGTTCCTGAAGAGGGGCAAGCTGCCTTTTCAATAGTTGCAGGGGCAACAATTGGGATGATTGCCTGATCTGGCCTTGTAACATCAAGCAAAACGGCCTTGTTCTGCTGGTGCTGCGAATGGGTGAATGCAAGGGGAAACTACAGCCGTAACCTTTCACGAGGACATGCAGTTTTACTGCACGGCTTGAGTAAAATATTGTGTAGGTGAAATAGTCCTCCGCTTTAGACTGTGTTGACCACTCACTTTTGCTCTCTAAACTTGAGTGCTATGGAATATGTCATAAAAGTTTAAAACTCATCAAATCATACCTCAATAAACGGAAACAGGTGGTGAGTTCAAGAAGTCATCTGTCAAACATACTCGAGGTTCAACACGGAGTGCCACAGGGATCTAAATTGGGACCACTTATTTTCCTTGCACACATAAATGACTTACCAGGAAATATAGATGTAAAGACATATATGTATGCAGATGACAGAACTTTTCTATCTGTGAACCATGTACTTGATAACCTTGTAAGTGATATGAAATTGGCAAAAGAAAATACAACATCATGGTTTAATGCCAATGGTCTGCTATTAAATGAGGAAAAGACCCGGAATGTGTGGTTCAGTCTATCAAAGACTACAAAAATAGAAAAACAAAAGACAAAGTTTTTAGGTATCGTACTTGACAACAGTCTAACATGGAACTCTCATGTTGATCACATAGTGGTTAGGTTGTCAAGAGTTATATATTTGTTGAAGAGACTGATGTGTTGTGTGACATTTGAGTACGTAAGGACAGCCTACTTTGCCTTTTTTCAATCTGTTTTAAGGTATGGGTTAATACTCTGGGGAAACAGCAGAAAAATAAATGAAATTATGGTGATCCAGAAGAAAGCAATCAGAGTAACGGCTAAGGTAGATAATAGAACACATTGTAAACCATTGTTCATTAAATATAGAATTTTAACAGTTATTAATTTCTATATTCTTGACAGTGTTAACTACATACTTGCTGAACTACCTAATTTAAATGTAACAAATCAAAGGCATGACTACTATACAAGAACCTGTACTTCTCTGCTGTTGCCACAAAATAGATTAGCTAAAACTAAAAGTATATGGCAATTAAAATATGTAACAAATCGTCTGAAAATGTGTCAATCAAGCCTGACAAATTATTTAAAGACAATGTTCATAACTTCTTGTCAACTAATCCATTCTATTCATTAGAAGAATTTTTAGAAATGCCCAATATCAACTTAAATATGTAAAAATTTATTTTGTAAAATTAATAGGTTAAGTGAACTGATGAAGTCTATTGCATGTAATAATGCTGAATGACCAATAAAGAATCTGAATCATCTGGATCTCCATGTGGGGACTACTTAGGATGAGGCCATCATCAGGAGAAATAAAACTGACATTCTGTGGATTGGAGAGTAAAATGCCAGATCCTTTAATTGGGTACGTAGGTCAGAAAATTTAAAAAGAGAAATGTATAGGTTAAAGTTAAATATAGTGGGAATTCGTGAAGTTCAGAAGCAGGAGGAACAGGGTTTCTGGTCAGGTGAATGCAAGGTTATAGGTACAACATGATTATTAGAGTAGATGCACCAATTAGCTGCTTATAATAAGTAATGTTATTATGCTGCTGGCCCTAAAGAAGAAAAATTATAAATACAAAATCAAATAGTGGTAATGGAGAAATAGGTTCAACAATGAACAAGGAAATAGGAATGCAGATAAGCTACTATGAACAGCATAGTGAACACATTTGTGTAACCAAGATAGACAGAAAGCCCACACCCACCACAGTAGTACACGTTTGTACACAGACAAGCTCTACAGATGATGGAGAGATTGAAGAAATGTATGAGGAGATAAAAGAAATCATTTGGTCAGTTATGAGACATGAAAATTTAATCGTGATGGAAGACTGGAATTCAGTAGTAGAAAAAGAAAGAGAAGGAGAACAGGGACTGTGGGAAAGGAATGAAAGAGTGAGTCACTGGGTAGAATTTTGTACAGAGCATAATTTAATCATTGGTAACACATGGTTTAAGAATCATGAAAGAAGGCTTTACACATGAAAGAGACGCTTTAAGGTTTCAAATTAGTTATATGATGGTAAGACAGAGATTTTGCAACCAGATTTTAAATTGTAAAACATTTCTAGGGGCAGAAGTGCACTGATCGCAATTTATTGTTTATGAACTGTAAATTAAAATTGAAGAAACTGCAAAAAGGTTGGAAATTAAGGAGATGGGACCTTGATAAGTTGAAAGAACCAGAGGTCATTGAGAGTTTCAGAGAGACCATTGAGCAATGACTGACAAGAGCAGGGAAAGAAATGCAGTGGAAGATGAATGGGTAGGTTTTAGAGACAGAATAGTAAAGACAGCAGAGGATCAAATACATAAAAAGACAGGGCCTAGTACAAATCCCTGGATAAAACAGGAGATACTGAATTCAACTGATGAAAGGAGAAAATATAAATACGCAGTAAATGAAACAGGCAAAAGGGAATACAAACGTCTAAAAAATGAGATTGATAGGAAGTGCAAAATGGCTACATGGGAATGGCTAGGGGGAAAAGGTAAGGACTTAGAAGCATATATCACTAGGAGACAACAAAACCACTTGCAGGAAAATTAAAGAGGCCTTTGATGAAAAAAGAAGAGACTGTGTGAATATCAACAGGTCTGATGGAAAACCAGGACTAAGCAAAAATGGGAAAGCTGAAAGATGGAAGGGTTATATAGAGTGTCAATACATGGGAGATGTTCTTGGGGGCACAATATTATAGAAATGGAAGAGCACTTAGATGTATATGAGATGGGAGATATGATAATGGGAGAAGTCTGGCCTCAGTAGACAGAGACTTCTGATGAATGCCTGTCGGGCCAAAAGAGCTTATTTGTTTCCCAGTTTTTTTTTTTTTTTTTTTGACTCGGCATCTCCACTATACAGTGAGGTAGCAATCTATCCTTTTCAAAATACTGTCCTACTATGAGAATAATTTGACAGAGCACTTAAAGACTTAAGTTGAAACATGGCTCCTGGAATAGAGGACATTTCATCAGAACTGCTCATAGTGTTGGGAGGACCAGCTGTGACAAAACTCTTCCATCTGGTGTGCAAGATGTATGAAGCAGGAGAAATACATTCAGCCTCCAAGAAGAATGTAATAATTCCAACTCCAAAGAAAGCAGATGATGACAGGTGTGAATTTTACTGAACTATCAGTTTAATACCGCCCCCCCCCCATATGAACCACGGACCTTGGCGTTGGTGGGGAGGCTTGCGTGCCTCAACGATACAGATAGCCGTACCGTAGGTGCAACCACAACGGAGGGGTATCTGTTGAGAGGCCAGACAAACGTGTGGTTCCTGAAGAGGGGCAGCAGCCTTTTCAGTAGTTGCAGGGGCAACAGTCTGGATGATTGACTGATCTGGCCTTGTAACACTAACCAAAATAGCCTTGCTGTTCTGGTACTGTGAACGGCTGAAAGCAAGGTGAAAGTACAGCCGTAATTTTTCCCGAGGGCATGCAGCTTTACTGTATGATTAAATGATGAGGGCGTCCTCTTGGGTAAAATATTCCGGAGGTAAAATAGTCCCCCATTCGGATCTCTGGGCGGGGACTACTCAGGAGGACGTTGTTATCAGGAGAAAGAAAACTGGCATTCTACGGATCGGAGCGTGGAATGTCAGATCCCTTAATCGGGCAGGTAGGTTAGAAAATTTAAAAAGGGAAATGGATAGGTTAAAGTTAGATATAGTAGGAATTAGTGAAGTTCGGTGGCAGGAGGAACAAGACTTTTGGTCAGGTGAATACAGGGTTATAAATACAAAATCAAATAGGGGTAATGCAGGAGTAGGTTTAATAATGAATAAAAAAAATGGAGTACGGGTAAGCTACTACAAACAGCATAGTGAACGCATTATTGTGGCTAAGATAGACACGAAGCCCACGCCTACTACAGTAGTACAAGTTTATATGCCAACTAGCTCTGCAGATGATGAAGAAATTGATGAAATGTATGATGAGATAAAAGAAATTATTCAGGTAGTGAAGGGAGACGAAAATTTAATAGTCATGGGTGACTGGAATTTGTCAGTAGGAAAAGGGAGAGAAGGAAACATAGTAGGTGAATATGGATTGGGGGGAAGAAATGAAAGAGGAAGCCGCCTTGTAGAATTTTGCACAGCGCATAACTTAATCGTAGCTAACACTTGGTTTGAGAATCATGATAGAAGGTTGTATACATGTTAGAACCCTCGAGATACTAAAAGGTATCAGATAGATTATATAATGGTAAGACAGTGATTTAGGAACCAGGTTTTAAATTGTAAGACATTTCCAGGGGCAGATGTGGACTCTGACCACAATCTATTGGTTATGAACTGTAGATTAAAACTGAAGAAACTGCAAAAAGGTGGGAATTTAAGGAGATGGGACCTGGATAAACTGAAAGAACCAGAGTTTGTACAGAGTTTCAGGGAGAGCATAAGGGAACAACTGACAGGAATGGAGGAAAGAAATACGGTAGAAGAAGAATGGGTAACTTTGAGGGATGAAATAGTGAAGGCAGCAGAGGACCAAATAGGTAAAAAGACGAGGGCTAGTAGAAACTCTTGGGTAACGGAAGAAATATTGAATTTAATTGATGAAAGGAGAAAATATAAAAATGCAGTAAATGAAGCAGGCAAAAAGGAGTACAAACATCTCAAAAATGAGATCGACAGAAGTGCAAAAATTTTGTTAACATCGAGTGTAGATTTAAGTGTCAGGAAGTCGTTTCTGTAATTATATGTATGGAGTGGTGCCATGTATGGAACTGAAACATGGACGATAAATAGTTTAGACAAGAAGAGAATTGAAGCTTTCGAAATATGGTGCTACAGAAGAATGCTGAAGATTAGATGGGTAGACCACATAACTAATGAGGAGGTATTGAATAGAATTGAGGGGAAGAGGAGCTTGTGGCACAACTTGACTAGAAGAAGGGATCGGTTGGTAGGACATGTTCTGAGACATTGAGGGATCACCAATTTTGTATTGAAGGGCAGCGTGGAGGGTAAAAATCGTAGAGGGAGACCAAGAGATGAATACACTAAGCAGATTCAGAAGGATGTAGGCTGCAGTAGGTACTGGGAGATGAAGAAGCTTGCACAGGATAGAGTAGCATGGAGAGCTGCATCAAACCAGTCTCAGGACTGAAGACCACAACAACACATCAGTTTAATAAGTCATGGCTGCAAAATACTAATACGAATTTCTTACAGAAGAATGAAAAAACTTGTAGAAGTCAACTTTGGGGAAGATCAGTTTGGATTCCAGAGAAATGTATCAACAAGCAAAGCTACTGATGCTACACCTTATCTTAGAAGATATCTAAACGAAAGGTAAAGCTACGTTTATAGCATTTGTAGACTTAGAGAAAGCCTTTGACAATGTAGACTGGTATACTCTCTTTGGAATTATGAAGGTTGCAGGAATGAAATACAGGGAGCAAGAAACTGTTATTCTGCGAAGTACACAATGCATTAAAATTTGGCTATGTTTTTGATGAAGTGCAAGAAGAAATAGAATTTTGGATTACAGAAAATATTGCTGGTTACAAATGTAGAGAAATACATTGACTCTCTTTTTCTTGTACAGTGTGAATCTGCTTGTTTACATGGATATACACCATATTGAAAATTATATTACTTTATATTAAATTGTTAATTAATGAAATAATTAATTAGCACTGTATGTATGATTATTCAGGAAAATTCAGGCAATAAAAGTATGTGCTCTAAGTCGAGAATCTCACAGTAGTAATAACAGAATTTACAATGAAAAGTGGCCATCTCTCTGACTATCAAATTCAATTAACACAGAAAATAGTTAATTTCAGGAAAAATAAAATGCATTCCTTGAAAGTTGACAGTATTATGAAAAGGACTGATTGCTACTCACCATAAAGATGACACTGAGTTGTAGATACGCAAAATGAAAAGACTGTTACACATTGAGCTTTTGGCCAAAGCCTTATTCAGAAAAGAGAACATGCTCACATTCATACAAGCAGGCACATGTCATGCGTACATGACCCATCTCTCTGACCAATGTGCCGCCTGCTTGTATGAAAGAATGAGAGAGAGAGAGAGAGAGAGAGAGAGAGAGAGAGAGAGAGAGAGAGAGTGTATGTTTTCTATTTTTTGAGTTAGGCTTGGGATGAAAGCTTAACATGTAACAGTCTTTTCATTGTGCCCGTCTTAAACTCAACGTGTCATCTTTACGGTAAGTAGCTATCTATCCTTTTCATAATATTGTTGATATTCCAACCTGGACTTTCCATTGTTGGATTTTACTTGAAAGTTGGAAACTTGTGCTATGGATGGTATAGATCTAATTGTACCAGTCGATTCAGAATGAATGATTTGAGTAATAAAGTTACACTCCTGGAAATGGAAAAAAGAACACATTGACACCGGTTTGTCGGACACTGCGAGAGGGTTGTACAAGCAATGATCACACGCACGGCACAGCGGACACATCAGGAACCGTGGTGTTGGCCGTCGAATGGCGCTAGCTGCGCAGCATTTGTGCACCGCCGCCGTCAGTGTCAGCCAGTTTGCCGTGGCATACGGAGCTCCATCACAGTCTTTAACACTGGTAGCATGCCGCGACAGCGTGGACGTGAACCGTATGTGCAGTTGACGGACTTTGAGCGAGGGCGTATAGTGGGAATGCGGGAGGCCGGGTGGACGTACCGCCGAATTGCTCAACACGTGGGGCGTGAGGTCTCCACAGTACATCGATGTTGTCGCCAGTGGTTGGCGGAAGGTGCACGTGCCCGTCGACCTGGGACCGGACCGCAGCGACGCACGGATGCACGCCAAGACCGTAGGATCCTACGCAGTGCCGTAGGGGACCGCACCGCCACTTCCCAGCAAATTAGGGACACTGTTGCTCCTGGGGTATCGGCGAGGACCATTCGCAACCATCTCCATGAAGCTGGGCTACGGTCCCGCACACCATTAGGCCGTCTTCCGCTCATGCCCCAACATCGTGCAGCCCGCCTCCAGTGGTGTCGCGACAGGCGTGAATGGAGCGACGAATGGAGATGTGTCGTCTTCAGCGATGAGAGTCGCTTCTGCCTTGGTGCCAATGATGGTCGTATGCGTGTTTGGCGCCGTGCTGGTGAGCGCCACAATCAGGACTGCATACGACCGAGGCACACAGGGCCAACACCCGGCATCATGGTGTGGGGAGCGATCTCCTACACTGGCCGTACACCACTGGTGATCGTCGAGGGGACACTGAATAGTGCACGGTACATCCAAACCGTCATCGAACCCATCGTTCTACCATTCCTAGACCGGGAAGGGAACTTGCTGTTCCAACAGGACAATGCACGTCCGCATGTATCCCGTGCCATCCAACGTGCTCTAGAAGGTGTAAGTCAACTACCCTGGCCAGCAAGATCTCCGGATCTGTCCCCCATTGAGCATGTTTGGGACTGGATGAAGCGTCGTCTCACGCGGTCTGCACGTCCAGCACGAACGCTGGTCCAACTGAGGCGCCAGGTGGAAATGGCATGGCAAGCCGTTCCACAGGACTACATCCAGCATCTCTACGATCGTCTCCATGGGAGAATAGCAGCCTGCATTGCTGCGAAAGGTGGATATACACTGTACTAGTGCCGACATTGTGCATGCTCTGTTGCCTGTGTCTATGTGCCTGTGGTTCTGTCAGTGTGATCATGTGATGTATCTGACCCCAGGAATGTGTCAATAAAGTTTCCCCTTCCTGGGACAATGAATTCACGGTGTTCTTATTTCAATTTCCAGGAGTGTATATTGAGCTAAGCCTGGCTATGAAGTTGAAGTCTTCATGTACCTATATCCATTATGAACATGGCTGTTTTAGAATTCTAATGAATTTGGGAAAAATATGCTAATTACTGGGGTAGGGAAACATAACAAATGGGGGGGGGGGGGGGGGGGGGAGGGTACCCAAACTGCTAAGTCACTTAAAAATCCCATTGAATTAACCAGGTAGTTATTGACAATAGCTAACTAAGCAATTAAATGGTCAAACAGAAAGGAGCTACAAGAATATTCCATATAACATTTTGATAAAAATTATCACATATTCAGATTATTGGGGTACTGTTCGTGGCCATAAACATACAATGCAAAGATATACAAACTGTTCTAAATATATTGAAGTACAGAATCATATTAGTTGAACATATTTTGTTGTTAAACATTGTCGACTGTGCTGCTGGCTCTCATTGTTGTCCAAGAAATTTGTGTGTTGTTAGTGCTGTAACGCAGCTAAATGCCTATCAGCCAAAATAATTTGTTTCATCCTCATGTGAACTCACGGCAGCCTGTATCTGTGGTAGTGGCTCGAATGAGCCGCAGCGTCCATAATGCATCATCTGTCACAAGGTTCAAGTCAATTAATAACTGGAGTTGCCTCCAAAAATGAGAGAATCTCAGCGTCTTAGCCAGCTGGTGGAATAAAGCTGCCTTTGCAATCAACTGTGGGTGTGTGTACAATATTGCTGATGATGTCGGCATGCTCCCCTGTGTGCCTTTAGAGAGTGACAAACTTGGAATCGCCATGGAAAATTCTGTAGTTCTGCAGGATGCACTCAACAATCGCAAACTGGGTTGCCGGTCGGTCCAGGTGAAACGGTGGTAGTTCGGAGTCAAGTCCCAGTCGAGTGAACACTCCACAGGAATTATGTGGTACATTGCAATAACATGTGAGGTCAGAGAGCACTGGTAGACGAACTCACCAGGTCCAGCTGTGATGCGGAAGGAAGTCTGAGAATCTTCTCGCACGGTCCAACAGGCTGTGCCCCACATGTCATAATGAGAGGACTAAGATGGAATGTTCCTGACACATTTGGCCAAGAAAAAATTGAGTAGCATGCCACACTGTCTGAGAAGATCTGCGGAATGGAGTCTCAGAGGTACAAAAAAGGTTTGTACTCATTACCGAAATCACCGAGGTGGTCAGCAGTCATCATAATTTGTTCTTGTACATAACGGTCATTATTGTTATCCACAGTGCAACACAAAAATGTACTTTCATATTTCACACATAATGGTGGCTGTTCATGCTGGTTTGAAACACTAAATGGAGCACTACAGAGGTCACTGTTTTGTACCCCCAGTTCACTATGACTATAACTTGTAGTGTTTCGGGATACTTGTAAACATACCAACACACCATTGGGAAGCCGTCGACAAGAGATGCTCCTGAGTAAGTTGAATAAGAATAAATGTAGTGGGAAAGGGAAACTGTGTGTCCTCCTTTCTTGTATGCAGAGGATGTGGAGCAGTGGTGGAGCTAGCGAGAAGGGGACAAGTAAAAGTGGTATTGGAAACACTGGTCGTCCAGGAGTCAGTTGGGCCATTGTGGAGCAAGTGCCTGAACATGAGAGCCATGGAGTAAACAACACACCAACAAGGGCGTAATGAACATTTAAACAGCAGTAACTTTTATCAGTTTTTTGTTTGCTCTCTCAGGTCATAAAGTACGCATGTACAGATGTTTTTGAAGATACTCAGGAGAGTGATATTACCGTAGCAATTGTTTGTTGTGTTGTTAAAATAAATAGTAAAAATGTTGGGCAAAATATACCCTTGTTTGTGAGAAGTTTGGCTATTTATTTAGTAGCGCAGTAGAGAGAACTTGGAAGCATTCCAGGAATCTTCACCGCAGTTTGATTGACAGGGAGGTGGCACAGAAGGATCCAGACCACCAGACTACTACTCTGAGAAGAGAGGATAAAGGTAATACAACTCTCACCTGGCGGTGTATTAGGGTCAGCAAAATATTGCCCGGTTTTATCAGCCAGGGACGTAACTTCCCGCTAGTGCTGGTATAAGACCCACCACAAACCCTACAAAATATACATCCACAGGAGAAGAGGGAAAAATACACCCCAAACTATACGACAGAACAACTGTCGAGGTGTGAGTGATGAGGCGAAGTACTCCGAGTGACGATAAGTAGTTGCTGACATTCACAGTGAAGTCACTAAAGTGGTGTATCTGGGTAGGAATGTTCATAGGAGGATAACTCAGGCAGCTGGTGTACACAATATGAACTTTATTACTGGCACCACAGTACAGAGTAAAGCTCACGCATGCAAATCTATTTTTCAGAGTGAACTGACTCGACTGAAGATAGCCTTGATACACTGCTGACCAGTAAGTCTCCTCCTCCTTTGCTTTGATTATTGACGGTGCTGCTGCCACAACTATATGCCAAGAAGAAGTGTTTATTATAAAGGTACATGACAAGTGGAAATGTATTGTACATAGTTTAGTATCTGAGGGCAATTTGGATTCCCTGCCTAGCCCGAGTATTGACAAAGAAATACTCAGGCTCCGGGTGCCAGCCACGTCTTGTGACTGTGCGGGTCGTGACCACTGTAGCGAGCGGGTGAGGCATCGCCCCTTTTGGTGAGTATTTACCAATATACAGCAGACTGGCAATTGTGATCAGTCTCTCACTGGTCACTGAAGTCTTACGTATGTGTCATTACATATTAGAATATTTTGACCTTGCGTGATTAACATTTTACAATTTGGAGTTTTTCCTGGATTGTGGTTTATCCTTAGATGACTCTGTATGCTCTGGACTTGTGTCAGTTATTAATTCACTTTGTGATCTCTGCTGTCAGACACCAGTGGAACCACCTGTTTCATTCTACCAGTCTCCTTACTACCACAAGTGTAAGTAATTGTAAGCTGTGTTCCTACCTATGCAGCATAGGATAGAAAATTGGCAATGAGAACTTCTTCACTGTGCAGCTGTTACAGTGTGGTACAGATCCCAAGTTTCTCAAGTTGTGGCAACAGCAGCAACTGTAACAGCAGCAACAGCGAGATAGGCAGTTGGGACTCCACCAGCGACATGAGACACAGCTGTTGCAGATTCTCCAAAACCATCAGGCATCAGCAGGCTGCAGTGGCTCACTTAATCCTCTGTCCTTCACTTGTTTGATGAAGCAAATAAGAGTTGGGAGATCTATTTATGCCATTCTGTTCTTCACTGCAAAGCAAGTCAAATAACAATGTGGGTCAGTGTACGCTCTTACTGTGACTAGTAGTAAACTGTAAAAAGTGGTGCAATAGTTATGACCACACTCAGATCCTAGTAGTTTGGTGTTTTCTGATGTTTGTGGTTCAGTGGCTGAATGTTACATACACCAAACTCGCATCACTGCAGCTAGGCTAAGATTTTCATTGTTAAGCAATATAAATAATCCTTTGCAGCACGGGTGGCTGACTTACAAGGTTTGGCGTGAGCAAGTGTGACTTTTCGTGTAAACAGTGTGGCATGTCATATGCAGACTCCTTAATCAGTCATTTTATTAACTGTCTCACTACACATTGAGATGCAAGTACGAAAGCTTTAGAGATGTCTGATCACACCTTGAGTGATGTGTTAAAAGACTGCCAAAGCTCACGAAGTAAATGCGTGTAATAATATCCAAATTGTATGATGTTATCGTCAATGTTCGTATTGCACAAGAAAGAATTAAGATGACTTATTGTTAGTATCAATGGTAAATGCAGAATAATCAATTCTACTAACACATAATGCTGTTCTCTGATAGGAAAGGTTGCAAATTAGAAAATGCAACACCATTAGAGCCACCTTAATAGAGTTTTGCTATTTTCAATAAAAATAAATGTACTTTTCCTGGGTGCCTTGGCCCCACACACGTTAGTTTTCTGAGGGCTTGTCAGTATTAGAATATTATGTTTCACGTACCTTTTGTCGTTTGCAGATGTGCAATGCTGTTGAGCAACACAAAGCTGAAATGCTGTGTTAAAGTGCACCAAAATCTTGATGATTACGTGAAAGGCTTTGATTCTTGTGCGAGTAATGTTAATTTCTTTTCAGCTGTTGGTTCAAGCAGTTTAGCATGTTTGTGTTTAACGTATTAGACATGAAATGTAGCAAAGCTAAATGTCGCCCATATTAAAATCTGACCAGCTTCATTGTTCTGTTAATGAGAAGAGACTCTCGGCTTTCTGTGAGGTTTGCACTGAAATCTTGTTATAGAACTGATTAAAATTCTTTGAAAGCTATTTTCTATTTATATCTCAATTACAGTTATTTTTTATGTAGTGAATCTCGTGAGACCTGATCCGTGCTGTCTGGTTCAGGCTAACACAATGAAATATTAATTCACTTTCAAGTGAAACACTTAACAAGATAATTCTAAGTGAGTGAGTTCCTATTTTTAAGCTGTGTGGCGTAATGAAAAACTTAAAATTATGTTATTGTCTGTAATGGTGTCTTTGAAACAAAATCAGCTCCGTATATGAAAACTGGATATCATTACTGAATAATTATGGGATGCCTTTCCCTACACTATTGTAAGAAAAACACAAGTTTACACATTTATAGGATTAATTATTATTATTATTATAAGAATGTTTTTTCTTACAGTATTAGTGACAAACACGTACCATTCTCATCATGAATCGTCAATGGTGTCCTCCTTCTATCAAGAACAAAATGAAGAGTAGTTAGTTTTTTCTCTTTTTTTCGTTAGAAGACAGTCTATTCATTTTTATCTTTGTTCACAGATTATCCTTGAAATACGTAGTTTTTGTATTAATAGTAATTTTCATTGTTCTTTTTCTATATTATTTTACAATATTTCATGGCAATAATCACAACACATCATCTTTATGGCTTTTATCAACATTTTCAGTATTACGATTGTTTTTATATCATCACACTAGTTTTGTAAATTTTCACAATAACATCATGGGTATGACACATGCCCCCCCCCCCCCCCAAAAAAAAAAAATGTGGTAGTTATTTGTCCCTCAGCAAACTACAAACACTGCCCACATTTTTAGATCTAGAATCCATTTAAAATTTGTATTTTTACATTTCTCTCTTAATTAGGCATTAGTAATTTACCAGGATAAGTTGTACTAAGTAACAAGTATTATCCTTCTAGTTACTTCAATTGTTTTTCCTACTCCCCTGCTTGACTTGTGTGTAGTCTGTTACAAAGTCCATGGATTAAAAAAAAAAAGGCCCCCCCTATTAAGGTTTAGCCAGGCATGGGAAAACCTGGGATAAAACCACCTCAGGACCTCAGACTATGCACAAAATAAGTGTCTAATTTGCTTTAATACTTATATAATACTTTGCTTTAATACTTAATATTTTGCTTTAATAAAATTTGTGGGAAAATACAATATTTGTCTTTGTATTAAAGCAAATTAGACACATGTTTCACATTTACAAGATAGGTAGAAAATTGTTTGGTTGCGATCATAGAAATGGAAATTTTAGAAACAGTAAAGTCATTATTTATTGTTCACGACAAAAAGGTTCTCTCTTTTGTTGGTGATGATTTGTGGCGTCAGTCTGCAGTGAGATGAAGATAGCGTGCTGCTGTGGTGTTGAGACTGCAGTTGCCCACATGCTCTGCTTCGTTGTCCACCTGCTAGCCCGCTCGCGCGTCTCGTCCACAGCAGTACATGAAATAAGTCATACATGCATTAGAATTCACACTTATACACCCTACATTATTAGCACATTTCATATTGTGTCCCCTTCCGTGTAGTTGCTGTTCATGTATTTTTGTGATCTTATTTAGTTTGTCCAATTCTTTTCATCTACACGTAACCTAATTATTTAAAATTGTAGGAGTCTTTCTCTGTATTGCATACTGCACAATTTAAGAATGTGGGTACATTCTACACACATGCACTGTGGTGGGTGTCCAATGTATGTTTCCTGTACGTATTTCACCAGTCCGTTTTGACACACAATGGATGTAGCTGGCTACATCATCACTGACGTCTATGACATCGTGATTTGTATCACTGATCCAGATCCACCACATCAGATGATGCACTTTTTTTTTCAAAAATTGTCATATACGTTGACCACAACATTTAATATAGTTACATAACACTGTTCGTTTTACAGATCGCTACTGCATTATTTGAAATAGCAACAGTCCTTTTACAAAATACACTAGTCCGCAGGCAATAAAACTGTAATAATTTAATAATGACAATGATCAAGTGAAGATAGTTTATTGGCAACCCAATGTTACACATAATAAACATCCTTCGTAGTGTCTCGGAAGAGCATCTAAATAGCCATCCGGACAGGCCATCGGTTCAGGTTTACAATGTTGTTGCCCAGATTATTTACTGATTTAGCCCTTGTTCATTTTTTGTTTCATCATTTATTCATGGTTTGTAGGACATTAGTCCAAGTACAACCAGCTACCAGTCCCTAACCGGACAGTCGTGGTCGCAAAACATTATTCCAAATTCTCACAAGTTCCCAAAATGGGATTCTATGTAACTTTGGAATAGTATCACTTAATCCAGATTGGTAACAAGTTCCCGCCTGTGGTGCATGCCATATTTATTCATCCAAGGTGCACTTATTCACACTTACATTCAAGATATATTTACAAAGAACATAAAGAGATTTTTTTCTTTTTTTCCTGCAATTACTATTTTAACTGAAATTACAAAATTTAAAGAGAAATAAATTTGACCTTCAAATGACATTAGGATTTTTTTTCATTAACTATCTTAACTATATTTACCAAAAAAACCGCTTCTTTTCATTTCAGTTAACTCTATAACTTCATGAAATTATTTCTTCCAGAAACAATGCTTTGACTTTGTAGTCAGTGACATATACTAGTATGTACATCTTATGCTATCACTTGCAAACATTTTCACATGTACGCAGTAATTGTAAAAACACAAATTAGATACACAGTAATTGTAAAAATACACAAATGAAATACATTATAATGCTATAAACACCAATAAAATTTTAATTACTCTGGCCAAGTAGCCCCTCCTGCATATCAAGTTGGCTCTCTGTATTTCTTATAAATGGTTTTAAAGCCTTGTGAGGATAGACTCCTTTTATTTTTTTGTTGTCTATTGTTCCCAACAGATAACTTTCATGGTGTGGTATGTCAACAATCTTAAAGGGCCCTGTGCCTAGTTGCCACTTTTTGTTCACTTTTCTCAAAATTGATGACTTCGGGTGGTGCCGTACTAGTACTAGATCGCCGACGTTGTATTTTTGCACACTGCCAAGTTTCTTCCTATGACGGTTTTTTCTAAACTCTGCCTGTCTTTGCAGTGTGGTATGAGCTTCTGTCAACCTATCTTCCTGAGATAGTTGGTCATTAATTTTAGGCAAAGGCCGCATCCATTCATTTTCTTCTTCTTGGTCAAACATTAGTTCAAAAGGAGTTGCTCCCATGGAGTCATGAGGCAAATTGTTATAGGTATTTTCAAATACATGTACATAGTCAATCCATTTGGTTTTTTGACTAGGTATATACGTTCTCATAAAGTGATTTATTCCCAAAAGATTCTCTCTACGGGATTCACACTGGGATGGAAGAATGCTGTAAAAATGAGCTTAATTCCATGTTTTTCAGTGAAATCTTTGAATTTGCTACTCTACATTCTCAGGACGAGTACATACAGGTAATATAATTTAATTTATATCCCAGGCATCCAGTACTAATCTTAAGCTGCCGTCAGTCTTCTGAACCAGAAGCAAGGGGCTGTTATAAGGTGATAGTGAGGTTTCTATCCCCCCCCCCCCCCCCCCATTCTAACATTTTTTTTTATTTCTTTCCAGACAGCTTCTTTCTTTGAGTGAGGAACAGAATATGTGATGTGACAAAACATTTTGTGCTCCTTGACCTGCATATCGTAGATGTAACCTTTCATGATGCTGGGCTTCACCAAAAACACAGGTGCATATTGTGTTAAGAGTGTGTTTCAACTGCTGCTGTTCATTCGAGTTCAAATATTCTGACTTGCCAACTTCACTTTAAATTTTTCCTATTATGTCTTAATTCTTCATGAGTGTCCATAATGTATGTAAGGTGACAAACAAATGGTTCTTCTCCCTTTAAAAACATAATTTGTGGCTCCTAATAAGTTATGGTGAGACTCCAATATTCCATCCTATCACTGATCATGTTCCTAGCAAGGTCCAGAGTTATTTGCCTTCCATCATTGCTGAAAGTTAGGGAACCTTGAGCCATGTCTACAATAGTGTATCTGTCTTGCAGAAAATCTAAACCCAGGATACATGGGTACTTTACAACCAGGAACGAGCATTTCATGACTTCATTTCCGACAGTTACCTCCACCTGTACCTGATATTTTATACTTTCATTTTTCCCTTTTATCGCCCTGTGGATTCAACAATTCTGCACTAGAAAATGTGGCAATGTTTTCACCACAGCAATATATCCACACAGTTCCTCACTCATGACCGACATCGATGCACCAGTATTGATAATCACATTTACCAGTACATTCTTAATCATTGCCTGAATCGTGGCTTGTACACACTCTTTACTTTTGACAAATTGCCTCTCGGGTTCCCTTGAGAGTTCATCTCGTATATCCATGCATTCGTTGTATCATAGTATGGTTGTCTGTGCCCTAATTCCCCCTCCACTTAACTTCCTATTGACCAAGCATGCTGGTCACTGAGCGGTTAACGGCCATGCGGAGTCTTGTTGTTGTTCTGTCATGTGCTCTACTATATGTACATTTTGACGTGGTGCCGGTATGAAGTTTGGCACATTCACCATCCAAGCTGTTCCCGACGAAGTACTCAGTACATTCATAATGTTGACCGGCATACTTCCCTGCATGCGGTCATGCCATTGATCATGATGTGTTTTCATATTTTTTGCCTGGTAGTTATTTCTGAAGCTACCATCATTATGCCACTTCCCAGTATAATCTTGTCTGTTGCCTTTAAAATACGGTTTATTACCGTTTACACTTTGAGCCTGATTGCCACTATTCTGTGGACTATGAAAATTACTACCCTTGTTGTAGTTCCCATTGTTATAATTATTTCCATTATTCGGTTGCCCATTCTTCCAATGGGCTTCCAAAACCTTTATTACTCTTGCCATTATTGTTGTTGGAGGCACTATTCGTTTCTCCTACTGCTTGTCTAACATCTTCCTGAATTAAATCCAGGGAATCAATCACTGACATGAATGCTGCAAGGTCAGTATCTGGTACATTGATTAATTTTCCCCAGATAGCAATGGGCAACTTTGTCATTAAGATTTGCGAGATGTCTTGTGTAGAGATCCGTTCAGTCCAGTATCTTGTCAATACTCAGGTACCTTTCGAAATATTTATGTAACAAACCTTTCTTAACAGTATACAGCTTTGGATTATAGACCTGTTTTCTTAGTCTTTCTTGAGTACTCAAGGACCAGAATTTATTAAGAAACTGCTTCTCAAATTCCTCAACGGTATCGCACATTTCTGCAGCCTCCATTGTGGTGTCACCACCAGACACCACACTTGCTAGGTGGTAGCCTTTAAATCGGCCGCGGTCCGTTAGTATACGTCGGACCCGCGTGTCGCCACTGTCAGTGATAGTAGACCGAGCGCCACCACACGGCAGGTCTAGAGAGACGTACTGGCACTCGCCCCAGTTGTACAGCCGACGTTCATAGCAATGGTTCACTGACAAATACGCTCTCATTTGCCGAGACGATAGTTAGCATAGCCTTCAGCTACATTTGCTACGACCTAGCAAGGCGCCATATTCAATTGATATTGAGATTCTATTAATGTATCATCAAGAGCGATGTTCTACAAATGTGGATTAAAGTTAAGTATTACAGCAACTGCGTCCATTTTCTAAGTTCTCATTTCCTTTTAACTGTTCCAGACCTCACGCCAATCTGCGTGAGCTTAACGCGTGCCTTTCGGCTTCCTCTCGTTGTGACTTGGCTGTCTTGCTAAGTCACAACATCCATAGCCCAGAGAGCTGCATCTCCTGTAATGTATGATACTACTAATTGTATCTTTTGTCTTTCTGACCAGTAGCTTGGCATTATGTTTCTAAAGTTTTTTACAAAGACAACAGGATGTGTTGTTTTCTTGTCTTCATTAAAGGTTGAGAATTATCGGTGTTTCATCAACTCATCCAATTTCATACTCGCAAGCGTAGGTGCAATCTCACCCTCCGCTGCTGCATAACCACCTCCTTCGTTAGGTTAGCAAAAATTGCTATTTTGCTGTGGGGTAGGATTATCATTGCCCTGCACATGAACGATTGGTGCATTACCGTATTGCGTCTTGTTTTCCACCTGCTCGCTGCAGCAACTATTCTCGCAGCTACACCTCGCTTCAACTCGTGATAACTTCTCAAGATTTATTTCTTGCAACGCAGAGGCCACTACCTCTCGCACTGCTTTTGAGATACTGGTCTGCTCATTTTCGAGGTTACGCTCGACATTGTGCAGCAGAGCATCCATCACCTTACTCTGGCCAGTCACAGAATCACCCTGCTGACCTCTGCGTGTATATGGTCTCATATCGGATGTCACGTGCTTCCATGACAGCACTGAGTTCTCTTACCAGATTTGTGTGATGCACTGCCTCCCTATCTTTGCGTTCTTTGTCCTTTTCACCCACTACGGATACTACTTTTTTAATTAAACTTTCTTCGCGTTCTTTTTCTTTTAATTCTAGTTTCTTCACGTGAGGTTTTCCATGGAACTCATTTGTGTTTGAGGTTCACTAACTGTTCCGGTTTCCGGTAAATCTGATTTTCTGTCTTTCACAACTATATTCTCGATACGTCCATCAACTTCCCTAGAAGGGACTTGTGCATCGGGTTCCTACTTGTGGGTTGGATATCCATTTCCTCATTGATAGTCTGAGCATCGTTTTGCTGTGGTACATGTTCCAATACATGTTCCACACTATGCTCTGTATCCTCTACGTTTTCACTTTCCAACATCACTACCTTCTTTGGTCGACCCATAGTTAATGTTAAACTAGATGACTTCTCTTACATACAATGAAATCACAGATATTGCCACACGGTATATATTCAGTTTCCCTTTCAGTCTATTAACCACTGGGTTCCCTTCCAAAAGGTTACACACAGTTAAAAATGGGAAAATGTCACTAAAGGTGCTACTCAAACTGCTGTCAAGCACACGAAAAGCAATGCACACTAGTGCAGTTCACATGTAAATATTACTTGATGTAAGTTACAGTTAATCCAAACTTTCACAAAGTTCATGCACCAGAGGAAGTTACTAGTCACTATATCAGCAAGCTGGTGCACTGAGACAAATGTCCCTACCTTGTAAATGTTTCTGCCACTGGTCAACTTATGGTCCAAGCTCAGTCCCTTTTTGTCCAAATCAAACGTATCTGTTCTCCTTCAGTTCTCTCACACAATAGAGTTCTCGTTCAGTCCATGAAAAAGAATCATGTACAGTATTAAATATATGTCATACATATACACATACATATACAAGTTATATAGTTTAATCACTGTGTATTCTTAAGTTCACTTTTGTTATTGTTGTCTTCAGTCCTGAGACTGGTTTGATGCAGCTCTCCATGCTACTCTATCCTGTGCAAGCTTCTTCATGTCCCAGTACTTACTGCAACCTACATCCTTCTCAATCTGCTTAGCGTATTCATCTCTTGGTCTCCCTCTACGATTTTTACCCTCCAATGCTAAATTTGTGATCCCTTAATGCCTCAGAACATGTCCTACCAACCGGTCCCTTCTTCTTGTCAAGTTGTGCAACAAACTCCTGTTCTCCCCAATTCTATTCAATACCTCCTCATTAGTTATGTGATCTACCCATCTAATCTTCAGCATTCTTCTGTAGTACCACATTTCTTGTCCAAACTATTTATCGTCCATGTTTCACCTCCATACATGGCTACACTCCATATAAATACTTTCAGAAACGACTTCCTAACACTTAAATCTATACTCGATGTTAACAAATTTCTCTTCTTCGGAAATGCTTTCCTTGCCATTGCCAGTCTACTTTTTATATCCTCTCTACTTCGACCATCATCAGTTATTTTGCTACCCAAATAGCAAAACTCCTTTACTACTTTAAGTGCCTCATTCCCTCAGCATCACCCGACTTAATTCGACTACATTCCATTATCCTCGTTTTGCTTTTGTTGATGTTCATCTTATATCCTCCTTTCAAGAACTGTCCATTCCGTTCTACTGCTCTTCCAAGTCCTTTGCTGTCCCTAACAGAATTACAATGTCATCGGCGAACTTCAACATTTTTATTTCTTCTCCATGGACTTTAATACCTACTCCGAATTTTTCTTTCATTTCCTTCACTGCTTGCTCAATATACAGATTGAATAACATCGGGGAGAGACTACTACCCTGTCTCACTCCCATCCCAACCGCTGCTTCCCTTTCATGCCCCTCGACTCTTATAACTGCTATCTGGTTTCTGTACAAATTGTAAATAGCCTTTCGCTCCCTATATTGTACCCCGGCCACCTTTAGAATTTGAAAGAGAGTATTCCAGTCACCATTGTCAAAAGCTTTCTCTAAGTCTACAAATGCTAGAAATGTAGGTTTGCCTTTCCTTAATCTATTTTCTAAGGTAAGTCATAGGGTCAGTATTGCCTCATGTGTTCCAATATTTCTGCGGAATCCAAACTGATCTTCGCGGAGGTCGGCTTCTGCCAGTTTTTCCATTCATCTGTAAATAATTCGCGTTAGTACCTTGCAGCTGTGACTTATTAAACTGATAGTTCGGTAATTTTCACATCTGTCAACACCTGCTTTCTTTGCGATTGGAATTATTATATTCTTCTTGAAGTCTGAGGGTATTTCGCCTGTCTCATACATGTTGCTCACCAGATGGTAGAGTTTTGTCAGGACTGGCTCTCCCAAGGCCGTCAGTAGTTCCAATGGAATGTCGTCTAGTCCTGGGGCCTTGTTTCGATTCAGGTCTTTCAGTGCTCTGTCAAACTCTTCACTCAGTATCATATCTCCCATTTCATCGTCATCTACATCCTCTTCCATTTCCATAATATTGTCCTCAAGTACATCGCCCTTGTATAGACCCTCTGTATACTCCTTCCACCTTTCTGCTTTCCCTTCTTTGCTTAGAACTGGGTTTCCATCTGAGCTCGATATTCGTACAAGTGGCTCTCTTTTCTCCAAAGGTCTCTTTAATTTTCCTGTAGGCAATATCTATCTTACCCCTAGTGAGATAAGCCTCTATATCCTTACATTTGTCCTCTAGCCATCCCTGCTTAGCCATTTTGCACTTCCTGTTGATATCATTTTTGAGACGTTTGTATTCCTTTTTGCCTGCCTCATTTACTGTGTTTTTATAATTTCTCCTTTCATCAATTAACTTCAGTATTTCTTCTGTTACCCAAGGATTTCTACTAGCCCTTGTTTTTTTACCTACTTGATCCTCTGCTGCCTTCACTACTTCATCCCTCAGAGCTACCCATTCTTCTTCTACTGTATTTCTTTCCCCCATTCCTGTCAATTGTTCCGTTATGCTCTCCCTGAAACTCTGTACAACATCTGGTTCTTTCAGTTTATCCAGGTCCCATCTCCTTAAATTCCCGCCTTTTTGCAGTTTCTTCAGTTTTAATCTACAGTTCATAACCAATAGATTGTGGTCAGAGTCCACATCTGCCCCTGGAAATGCCTTACAATTTAAAATCTGGTTCCTAAATCTCTGTCTTACCATTATATAATCTATCTGATACCTTCTAGTATCTCCAGGATTCTTCCATGTATACAACCTTCTTTTAAGTTCACTAAGTTTTCTATATTCATTAAATATTCTTGGCATTCTATAACAAGAATTTGGCCTCACATTATGGGTGCCAATTGTACTAATTTTATTCGTTTATTTATTCTCCATCGACAAATACAAGGATTTGTTTTGGATAGTTTATATATTGATCATTTCCCCTTATAACATTGTGGGAAACAATTATATACAACAAGCCTACAGATAAATAATTATATTGCCTTTTTTTGGGTACATGTAAATACTAATTATGCAAATGACAGTATTCTATCCCTCTGAGAGGAATTACTTAATATTATAAAAACAATAATTGCTCAGGAACTCCTTCAAGGCAATTTCAAAGCAGCTTCCACTTAAGTTTTTAATTTTTTTGGAAGTTAGTTCAAAATCAAATGGCTCTGAGCACTATGGGACTTAACTTCTGAGGTCACCAGTTCCCTAGAACTTAGAACTACTTAAACCTAACTAACCTAAGGACATCACATACATCCATGCCAGAGGCAGGATTCGATCCTGCAACCGTAGCGGTCACGCGGTTCCAGACTGTAGTGCCTAGAACTGCACGACCCCTCCGGCCGGCGGAAGTTAAGTTATAAAATTTGTAATTTCTGAACTGAATGATGTTATTGTCAATGTTCGTGTAGCACAAGAAAAAATTAAGATGATTTATTCTCACTATCTATGGCAAATGCAGAATACTCAATTCTACTAACTCATAAAGATGTTCTCTGTTATGAAAGGTTGCAAATGAGAAAGTGCAACACCATTAAAGCCACCTTAATTGAGCTTTGCTATTTTCAATAAAACTAATGTACTCTTCCTGGGCACCTTGGCCCCACACACTTTAGTTTTCTGAGGGACTGTCATTATTAGAATATTATGTTTCACATACCTGTCATCGTTTGCAGACGTGCAGTGCAACACGAAGCTGATATGCTGTGTCAAAGTGCACCAAAATCTTGATGGTTTCATGAAAGGCTTTGATTCTTGTGCGAGTAATGTTAATTTCTTTTCAGCTGTCAGTTTAAGCAGTCCAGCATGTTTGTGTTTAACGTATTAGACATGAAATGTAGCAAAGCTAAGTGTCGCCCACATTATAATCTGACCAGCTTCATTGTTCTGTTAATGAGAAGAGACTCCCGGCTTTCTGTGAGGTTTGCATTGAAATCTTGTTATAGAACTGATTAAAATTCTTTTAAAGCTATTTTCTATTTACATCTCAATTACAATTATTTTTTATGTAGTGAATCGCGTGAGACCTGATACGTGCTGACTGGTCCAGGCTAACACAAAAACAGTTTCTGCATTAAAATATTAATTCACTTTCAAGTGAAACACTTAACCACATAATTCTCAGTGAGTTCCTGTTTTTAAGCCGTGTGGCGTAATTAAAAACTTAAACGTTCTCACCCGTAATGGTGTCTTTGAAACAAAGTCAGGTCCATATATGAAAACTGGAAATTATTACTGAATAATTATGGGACGCATTTCCCTAGACTATTGAAAGGATTATTTACAGGATTAATTATTATTATCATAAAATGCTATTTCTTACAGTATTAGTAACAAACACATACCATTCTCATCATGAATCGTCAATAGTGTCGTCCTACAATCAAGAACAAAACGAAGAGTAGTTAGTTTTTCCTCTTTATCGTTAGAAGACTGTCTATTAATTTTTATCTTTGTACACAGATTATCCCTGAAATACGCAGTTTTTGTATTAACAGTAATTTTCATTGTTCTTTTTCTATATTATTTTAGAATATCTCACGGCAATAATCACATCATCTTTATGGCTTTTATCAATATTTTTCTTATTAGATTGTTTTTATATTGTCACACTATTTTTGTGAATTTCGACAATAATGTCATGGGTATGGCACATGAGTCAGCACAAGCTGTATCATGAGTCCCTGGGCGTTGTCGGCCTTTGTTGCTGTTACACTCGACGATCACCTGGTGACTTCCAATCGAGATCACTGTTCGTCCTGTGACACAGGATTCAGTAGTTAATGAAGTGGTTAGCAATTTCTCACACTTATCACCAGTACATGTGCACAAAAGGAAGTGGATTTTTCCAGAATGAGATTTTCACTCTGCAGCGGAGTGTGCGCTGTTATGAAACTTCCTGGCAGATTAAAACTGTGTGCCCGAGTTCGAGTCTCGGTCGGGCACACAGTTTTAATCTGCCAGGAAGTTTCATAACAGCGCACACTCCGCTGCAGAGTGAAAATCTCATTCTGGAAACATCCCCCAGGCTGTGGCTAAGCCATGTCTCCACAATATCCTTTCTTTCAGGAGTGCTAGTTCTGCAAGGTTCGCAGGAGAGCTTCTGTAAAGTTTGGAAGGTAGGAGACGAGGTACTGGCAGAAGTAAAGCTGTGAGTACCGGGCGTGAGTCGTGCTTCGGTAGCTCAGTTGGTAGAGCACTTGCCCGCGAAAGGCAAAGGTCCCGAGTTCGAGTCTCGGTCGGGCACACAGTTTTAATCTGCCAGGAAGTTTCATAACAGCGCACACTCCGCTGCAGAGTGAAAATCTCATTCTGGAAACATCCCCCAGGCTGTGGCTAAGCCATGTCTCCACAATATCCTTTCTTTCAGGAGTGCTAGTTCTGCAAGGTTCGCAGGAGAGCTTCTGTAAAGTTTGGAAGGTAGGAGACGAGGTACTGGCAGAAGTAAAGCTGTGAGTACCGGGCATGAGTCGTGCTTCGGTAGCTCAGTTGGTAGAGCACTTGCCCGCGAAAGGCAAAGGTCCCGAGTTCGAGTCTCGGTCGGGCACACAGTTTTAATGTGCCAGGAAGTTTCATAACAGCGCACACTCCGCTGCAGAGTGAAAATCTCATTCTGGAAACATCCCCCAGGCTGTGGCTAAGCCATGTCTCCACAATATCCTTTCTTTCAGGAGTGCTAGTTCTGCAAGGTTCGCAGGAGAGCTTCTGTAAAGTTTGGAAGGTAGGAGACGAGGTACTGGCAGAAGTAAAGCTGTGAGTACCGGGCGTGAGTCGTGCTTCGGTAGCTCAGTTGGTAGAGCACTTGCCCGCGAAAGGCAAAGGTCCCGAGTTCGAGTCTCGGTCGGGCACACAGTTTTAATCTGCCAGGAAGTTTCAGGAAGTGGATTGTTTGTGTCGCCGTGTCCCTGAGTGAGCAGAGGCTCATTGAGTGTTTCCCTCTTCACCATTGTTGACATACTCCAAAAACAGTCATTTCATCAAATTGTGTTCAGATTGTGGCCAACAGCATAGACAACATCATTGCCCTACTATGTAGGGAAAACAGGCAGTAATTTCAAAACCATTTTCCAGATACTCACAAATACTTTCAGACTCAAGAGCTCTGAAAAATCAGTTATTATACAGCACATGCTAAAAACAAAACATGATCGACAAGATAGAAAATAATTTAGTAACACTACACTATGAAGTCAATGATAAGATCACAAATCTGTTAAAGAAATTGAAAATAACCCCCAGAAAATCCAAGAAACCTGAATGTATGCTAAATATATGAACAGATTTTGCTAGCCATAGTTATTTCAGCAATTTTAAAGACTTATTTTAAATTTATACCTTGCATATATCAACCTCTTCAAACTCGGATCTCTGATGCCATATAATAAATTTCATTTTTGATCACATCAAGTTAAAATACATCTGTGAAGCATTTTTAAACAGTTGTAAACAAACGTGTGCCTCGAGTGACGTGATGTGCGATAACAGTATGAAGAAACCAACATATGCCTGTGTTAAAGGATAAAAATGTTCTTCCTTGTTTGTTCGGCAAGTTTTTCACAGTCTTCTCCACTGTTCCTCACAAATATCCACATTTGATTAATGAAATATGTAATCTAAAATCTAACTTTCTCATAACAGGAAAACAATTCAGCTCAGTCAATAATGTAAATTACGTATTAGACAATTTGCACCTGAAGATGGACCCACAGTCCTAAATGCATCATATAATTTAATAACAAAGATGAGGTGACTTACCGAACAAAAGCGCTGGCAGGTCGATAGTCACACAAACAAACACAAACATACACACAAAATTCAAGCTTTCGCAACAAACTGTTGCCTCATCAGGAAAGAGGGAAGGAGAGGGGAAGACGAAAGGAAGTCTGCTTGTGTCTGTATGTGTGGATGGATATGTGCGTGTGTGCGAGTGTATACCTGTCCTTTTTTCCCCATAAGGTAAGTCTTTCCGCTCCCGGGATTGGAATGACTCCTTACCCTCTCCTTTAAAACCCACTTCCTTTCGTCTTCCCCTCTCCTTCCCTCTTTCCTGATGAGGCAACAGTTTGTTGCGAAAGCTTGAATTTTGTGTGTATGTTTGTGTTTGTTTGTGTGTCTATCGACCTGCCAGCGCTTTTGTTCGGTAAGTCACCTCATCTTTGTTTTTATATATAATTTTTTTATATATAATTTTTCCCACGTGGAATGTTTCCTTCCATTATATTGATATAATTTAATAAAACGTGAAAAAATTATGAGTGAAGGTGTTTTGTTTAAATTTCCTGTGTAACATTTTTGTTTTTATACACTTTTGCACTTTTTGGCTTTCAGGTTGAGAACCAGGATAATTTGATTTCACCTGTGATCCCATACATGGAATTCATGTATTGTGTGCACAATTTAAGCAGCTGTTTGAATCTACATTAGATTATGCAACAGGATTCTAGAACCACATCTCCTTAAAGCAATCACCAGTGCCTAAGCTTTTAGAGCTTGTGTGCTGCCTTTCACCATGTGCAAGAAGGCTAAAGCAGAATTTGATAGCTGCAAAATGTGGGTGTTCCATCACCAGTATCATCTAAAATGGTCATGTTTCAGAAATCTAATGAATCGCTTTGCACTTTTAGTGATTTCAAGTCTACCATTAATACTCAGGCACATGCTGATTCGTATCCATTTCCTTCCAGGAGGAATTGTTGGCTAAATTAGCAGAGAGTCAATATTTTTCGAACAAAGATCTCACTGATGCCTATTTTCAACTGCCTGTAGATGATCAGACAAAACAGTTTTAATGCTAAACACACCATTCAACATGTATCATTATAACACATTGGCAATCGGGGTCACTGCCTCCCACTCCAGCCGATCATGATCGGGGCTCTCCACAGGTGCCTTTGGCATTCCTACATTATTCCTCCTCCCTCCCCCCCCCCCCCCTCCCCCTTCCTCAGTGAAGTTGGCAGTGGCTGGGTCACTTTTGGCCCTAAGTGCCTACTAAAGGGGGGAGAGATTCAGTATCCAATGGTGATTTGGATCCCTTGCCTAACCAGAGTATTGATACGCAGAAAATGTCAGAGATACTTTGGCTCCAAGCCACAGCTGCAGCTCCTGCCCACATGGGGTGCAGCCGCCGCGGAAAGCACATGATTTGGCACTGGCCTCTGACCAGTATTTACTGATACACTGCAGCCTGGTGATTGTGGATAATCTCTCTCTAGTTACCGACATTAGTATGCACTGTCGGATAGCACACTATGTCGACTGTGCCTGGTTTACATTTTGTGATTTGGACTTTTGCTGGATTGTGCTATATGCTTAAATGACTCAGCTATGCTCTGGACTTGTTTTGGCTATTAATTCACCTCGTGATCTCTGCTGTCAGTCAACACCAGAACTGCCTGTTTCATTCCGCCAGTCTCCCCGCTACAATCAGTGCGAGTAATGATAAACTGTGTGTCTACCTATGCAGAGTAGGCTAAGAAAGAATAGGACTCTTTGGTTACAATTGCAAGCAAATATTTCATCATCATTGTTGCAACACCCCTTTGTGATCCCTGACCTTCTGTAGAGGATTATTCCATTCTTTCCTGTTTAGTGCTGAAATACTCCAATTTTCATTATGTTCTCTCCAAAATCTTTCTCTCACCTTAGCTCTGGTCTTCTAATTCTCCTCCTTTCTTCAGACACAGTATTTAACATTTTCGTAAATATTGTCATTAGTTCACAGTACATTTGCTGCCAATTCCAGCTGTTTAATCTTAATGTAACTGACTATGTCTGGTTCTTTATAAGGACTATACAACTAATAGTCTAATCTCTTCCTCCAGAAACCATATTCTTCTATGGGTCTAAGAAATTGCCTCAATATCTTTCTCCAAAATACGCCAAGTTGCTTTTTATTGAATTTTGTTAATGTCCATGTTCCAGCACCATATGTCAGCAGAAGCATCATGAATCACTCAAACTTTACACATTGTAACTCAGTTTTCTGAACAGAAGCTTACATTTCAGATATTTTCTGAGGCCATGGTAGCACTTGTTGGTAGACAATATTCGTTTTTAGATTTCAAAGCTGGCATTGTTGTTACAGTTTACATCTGATCCAAAGTAAGTGAAACTAGCACATCATCAAACTTATGCAAACCATTTTCTGTGAATGGGGTTCATTAGGATAAGCATTCTTAGTTACAGGCATATACTTAATTTTAATCAAACAATGGAACTTCCAGGTAGGAATATCAACAATGTAGAAAAAGACAGATTGCTACTTATCGTAAAGAGGACACATCAAGTTGCAGACAGGCACGATTAAAAGGTGCTCACGTGTAGCTTTCATCCACAGCGTTCATCAGTAGCGAGAGAGAGAGAGAGAGAGAGAGAGAGAGAGAGAGCGCATGCACGGCATGCATGCACGCACGCATGACGGCTGTGGCCAAAAGCTACGAGTGAATATCTTTTAATCATGCCTGCCTGCAACTGGACGTGTCTTCTTTACAATGAGTAGCAATCTGGCTTTTCCTACTTTGTTGATATACTTAGTTTTACCTTCATTTATCTGTAGTTTTTTCTTTCTAGACTTGGCTTTTGAGACTTTTAAAGGCTTCTTTCATTGCCCTTGACAGACATGTAATTATATCAAGATTATCTGCAATGCCAACACATGAACCAACAACTGTATTAAACGAAAACTGAATCACCCTGCCTTACTACACTTTTTGTGATCACATATTTTGTATCTCAACTTGACTGTAGCCGTTCTCCTTAGTAGCTTTTACTAAGGTGATAAATTTGTTAGGAATATTTAATACTTTCATTTCAATACTTTTCCATTGTCAATACTGTCACAGGCTGATCTGAAGTAACTAGATCTTCCTCAACAAAATTCACACTGATAGTCATCAACCACATTTTCAATATAGGATGCAAGCCTACTAAAGAGGCTGTTGGAGAATATTTTACATCCAGATATCCAGTTGCTAACAGGCAAATTCCCTTACAGTCAGAGCACACCATATTATCTTTCTTGTGTATTGGGCATACAATACCTATGTTCCATCCATCAGGGATACTTTTGTCTTTCCAAATCTTAATTACAAAATTGTGGAAATAAGTGGACACATAAAAAAACTATTCACCAGGTGGTGGCAGGAGAAAACACACATGAAATTAAGGAAATTTGCAAGATTTCGGAGCCAGTGGCTCCTTCTTCTGGCAGAAGGGTTGAGAGGGAATAAAGAGGGATGAAGGAAAAGGACTCACAATATTTAGAAAATTGGGAGAGTTACAGAAAAGTCATTCAGAGCCCCAGATCAGGCAAGACTTACAGATGGAATGAGAAGAAAAGACTAATTGTTGGTGACTGCACTGGGTGAGATTAGAAAATCTGAGGGTTGAAAGGTGGAGAATAGGGTGACTGACAAAACATAGTGCAAGAGTTAAATGAAAGCAGAAAGTTAAGAATGTTATATGTCAAAGATGTGAGGTGGGGGAAGGTGGGAGTGGATAAGCAAGTAAGAAAATAAGATACACAGAAGACTAAAAGTGAATGAAGCAAAGGAATAGTTACTGAAGAGAAAGGTTGAGGCTGAAGAAATAAAAATAAATTAAGGCCAGGTGAGAACTGAGGACATTGTAATCCCAGTTCCACCTGCATAGTTCTGAGGAACTTGTGTCAATGTGGGAGAATCCAGATGACATGTGTGTACACCCCCTGTCTATGCTCATTCATCCCAACTGATAACTTGGTGGTAGTCATACCAATGCAGAAGGCCGAACAGTGCTTACATAACAGCTGGCGTACAACTTGTCTTTTCATGGGTGGCTCTCCCTTGGACAGTACATGTTTTGCCAGTTCATGGCTCATGTAGGTGGTGGTAGGAGGGTGCATAGGGCAGGGAAATGGGTGCAGGAATAGCACAGGATCTGACTAGCATATTGCAGAGATTGGGGCTATTCTAAGTGTGGGGGAGGAAGGAGGGGGGGGGGGGGGGCAGATTAGCTGATAGACTGAAACCCATTTCAGAGCACAATTCTTGGAAGTCATAGCCTTGTCCTGCCATCACTTGGTGATTAGATTTTTTATCTGTTCAATTATATCATGTTTTTGAAAATTGGTTATTGCCATTGATGTAATAATTTGTGGAAATATGTGACAAATTCCTTTCCTGCATTTTTGAGTCTATCAGTATGGAATTTTTTTTTGCATGAAATCCATGTATCCTCCTTGCATTACGTACCTGAGCTCAAAGTGTTGCTATAAGAAGCTATAAGAAGTAATGATGAGAGTCAACATTTGCACCTCTATAGCTTCTAACACGCATAGCATTTTCATTTCTAATTCACGAGGTTAAATTAGATTTGTCTCATATTAATGTATATCTCAAGTCATTCCCCATCCCTAAAGGCTCTTTCTTGATAGGATCCATGGCATAGGGAATGTATGAATGCACAGATTATCCTGTCCACTAATAAATATGACTAACAGTGAAGTATGTCATATCTTCGATTAGATTTGCTGCAGCTATTGTGCAGATTTTCATGTGTACACAATTACAAGCTCTACAAATGAAGGACAAGAGAAAAAGCTTGAGCATGCCACTCAAAACGTATCACAGCTGACTTCAGTGACTGCTTCAGAACCTGGCCACAACAGCAATTTCTTTGAATTACAATGCCAACAACCATTCGCAACCATTCTGATCTCAATTTCCAGCAGTCTCTGTCCTGAACTTAAAACACATCCCTCTATTACTAGCACCCCCTCACCCCAAATCAGCCTTATAAAACACCATCAAAAGTATGACTAATGCTTCCAGCTCACACACTGTACATAGAACAGTTTTCTCGATTGGTGACAATACACGAAAGGAAAGGGATAGAGGTCAACTACTGAGCTGAGGATCTCGCGGAAAGATGGCTACAACAGCAGCCAGCAAAGCAGCAGTCTGGACAGTAAATTCCTTATTGAAATCTGAGACCGCCACTCCCTGGGGCACTGGCTGAAGCTTTCTTAAGCCTTTCAAAAGCAGTTTGCCGAGATCCCCTCCACTCAAACTTGTGTCATTTTTTTCCTAGCTCGCTCAGGGATGTGGCTTGCTGAGAAAAACTGGGAATAATTAAGTATCCTAATAAATCTCAATGCCTCATTAGAATTCCTCAGTTGTAGAAATTGCTTATTGTCCAATTTAAATTTGGGTCCATCCTAATCACATCTGGGGAAGGAACAGGCCCTAAAATATGCCATTCCCAGAAATGCAAGCTTATCCTCATTGGGTTTCACCCTTAACCACACTCTGCTTAAACGAGCAAACATTCCCCTCAGGTGATGTATACTATCTGATCAGAAGTGTTCAGATGCCTCTATGTAACACACAATTGACTACTAGATGTCACAAGAGGCAGATTCACCAGTAGAAAAGGAAGTGGGATGCACTGTGTTGTCAGTAGGGAAATAGTAACAGCAGCTCGGGTCGGTCAGGAGAGCTCCAAAGCTTTGATCATGGAATGGTCACTGGATGTCGTTTGAGTAACAAATGCATCAGGATCACTTCTATCCTTCTAAAGCTGCCCGAGTGGACTGTTGCTCATGTGACTGAAGTAGAAACACGAAGGAACAACCACAACTAAACCATAACCACGCACACTACGTGTACTGACAGATAAGGACTGTTGAGTACTGTGGAAGGTGGTTGTCAAAAAATCACATGAAATCAGCTGAAGGTTGGTTGGTTTTGGGGTTTGATGGGGGCTAAACATTGAGGTCATCAGTCCCCAGTTCCAAACAGACATATTTGTAAAAGGCCTATACAGTAAAAGCGTAACCTCTGCACCAAGAGGGAGGAGTACAGAGCTAAAATGAACACCGCAGTAACACAAAATAGAGGACACTTAAAAGGAGCAGAGCAAATAGTTGACTAGAGTCAAACAGACTACAGTGGTTGATGGATCAGGTACAAGGTCAACCTCTCAACTACAAATGAAGAACCTCTAGCTGGAAAGCATTGATAGAGGTACCAACACAACTCGTTACCATAAAAGACACTATTTTGGTATCCACGTCACAATTAAAAGTCACTGGAGTGGGTGTAGCCTGAGGAATCATGCAAGAGCGCCCACACTAGAATGAGTGATAAAACCCAGCTGCACGGATAAAACGTAAAACTGAGTCAGCTATAGAGGCATCGTCACCTAGAATTAAAGGAAGTGCAGCTGGTAAATTAAAGGACTGCCGCAAGAGGGTTAAAAGGGGGCAGTCCATCAGAAGATGGACCGCTGTCAGCCCTGCATCACAGCGACACTTGGGCGGGTTCTCACGGTGAAGGAGATAGCTGTGGGTCAACCGCGTATGTCCAATTCGGAGATGGCAGAGAACAACTGAGTCCCTTCATGTGCCCCTCAAGGATGAGTTCCATACGGTCGTGGACAAGTTGACCATGCGGAGCTTATTTGGCGTGTTCAAGACAGACCATTCAGAGGTCCAGACATCGCAGACCTTGCGATGTAGGGCTGATCGGAGGTCTCTTTCCACGAGACCAAGCTCCAGGGCTGGCGAAGTGGTGGCCTGCTTGGACAACCGATCAACACGTCCGTGTCCTGGAATGTCAAAGTGGCCCGGGGTCCACACAAACGCTGCCGAGCGACCTCACTCGGCGAGAGCAAAAACAGCATCTTGAATACTGCGCACCAAAGGGTCCCCAGAAAAACACTGGTCGAGTGCTTGCAATCCACTCAAGGAGTCACTGCATATGACAAATGACTCCCCAGGGCAGGAGGAAAGGTGAGCGAGTTCACAATATAGAGCAACCAGCTCCACAGTGAAAACACTGCTCCCACAAGGCAGGGAATGTTGCTCAACATAGTCGCCGTGGACGAAAGCAAACCCAGTGCGTCCATCGACTACATCTGCATCGCGAAACGAGGCAAGAAGAGCCAGGAATTGTTGATGAAAACTGGCAGGTGGAACAGAGGACTTGGAGTCACAGGACAAATCCAAGCAAAGCCGCAATCGAGGGAGGGACCAAGGAGGGGTAGAAGAAAAGGGCCAGAAGGATGGAGGAAGGGGAAAGGACTCGAGTGATGAGAGAAGGGAACGAATGCGGACTGTGATTGGGAGACCCGACCTAGGCCGCCATCGTGGGGAGGGGAGTGCAGAAGATGGAAAACGGAGCCTGCGGTTTGGGTGGTCGGGTGAGGCATGGATGCGGGCGATGTATGACGCAAGCAACTGTTGTCAGCGGAATCATAGGGGAGGGATTCCTGCTTCTACAAGAAGGCTAGTCACCGGACTAGTGTGGAAGGCACCTGTCGCCAGTCTGACACCACAATGGAGAATTTGGTTGAGGATCTGCAACATTGAAGGCGCTGCTGAGTCGTACACCACGCTCCCGTAGTCGAGACAGGACTGGAATAAGGCGTTATAGAGCTGTAGGAGGGTTGTTCGTGCAGCCCCCCAAACAGTGTGGCTGAGGCAGCAGAGGATGTTGAGGTGCTGCCAGCACTGTTCTTTAAGCTCATGAAGATGAGGTGCCCAAGTGACCTGAGCATCAAACCACATGCCAAGGAAGCGATGTGTCTCCTCAATACGAAGGAGTTCATTGGCAAGGTAGAGCTCTGGATGGAGGTGGACCGTTCGACGATGACAGAAATGCATCACTCGGGTCTTAGAGGCTGAGAACTGAAAACCATGGTTGGATGCCCAAAAATGTGCCTTACGGATAGCTCCCTGCAGCCCCCGTTCAGCGACACTGATGCTTGGGGAACTGTAATAAAGACAAAAGTCATCAGCATATAGAGAGGAACAGACTGATGAGCCCACCACAGACGCAAGACCATTAATCACCACCAAAAAGAGGGGAACACTGAGAACCGAGCCCTGTGGGACACCATTCTCCTGAATATGAGCAGAGCTAACATAAGTGCCAACTCTAACCCGAAAGGAGCGATTGGAGAGAAAATTCCGTAGAAAGATAGGAAGTGGACCCCATAAGCCCCATTCGTGCAGCGTAGCAAGGATATGATGGTGCCAGGTGGTATCGTACACCTTCCGACGATCAAAGAAAACAGCAGCTAGATGTTCTCTCCAAGTAAAAGCTGTGTGAATAGCCAACTCTAGTGAGACTAAATTGTCAATCGCTGAGTGGCCGTGACGGAAGCCCCCCTGTTGCTGGGCTAGGAGGCCCCGAGCTTCGAGGATCCACAAGAGCTGCCGACTCACCATCCGTTCCAGGAGTTTGCACATAACGTTGGTAAGGCTGATAGGGCGATAGCTATCAACCACCAGCGGATCTGCACCTGGTTTCAGCACCGGGATGGTAATGCTATCCTGCCAACGAGTTGGGAAAATGCCCTCCATCCAGATGCAGTTAAACAGGGCAAGTAATTCACCCTGACAGTGCACCGGTGTCGTTGCAGGGCTCGCCGGCCGTCCCGGATAGCTTCTGCAATCTCAGGTGTCCACCAAGGGACTGACTTACGCTTAGGGTACTTGAAGAGCAGGGGACAGTTGCCTTGGCAGCAGAAACAATGGCCATAGTGACCTCGTCCACTGCCAAATCAATGTCCCCAGGAAGCGGAGCAATGGCCATAGTAACTGAGGTGTAGGCTGCCCAATCAGCTCCACGAAGAGACCATCATGGCAGCTGGTCAGGGGGTTGGGTCTGAAGAAGAGAAACCAGGATAGGAAAGTGGTCACTACCACAGAGGTCGTCGTGAACCCCCCAACTGAGGTATGGAAGAAGACCAGGGCTACTAAGAGAGAGGTCAACGGCCGAGTATGTGCCATGAGTCAAGCTAAAATATGTGGGAGCACCAGTGTTAAGGAGGCAAATGTAATGCTGTGCCAAGAGAGCCTCAACGTTCCTACCCTGGCCCAAGATCTGGGCTCCACGCCATAAAGGGTTGAGGGCATTAAAGTCCGCCAAAAGGAGGAATGGCGGGGGGAGCTGGGCCAACAAGGCAGCTGGGTCAGCAAGAGGGACAACCTCATCCAGGGGAAGGTAGAGGGAGCAGATGGTAAGCTCCATTCCCGCCCGGATTCGAACAGCCACAGCCTTGAGAGCCGTGTGAAGTGGCACTGGGGCACTAGGAACAGTGGCGAGAACATAAACACAGACACCCTGTCGTATTCTACGCGGCTCTTATAGTAACCCTGGCAGCCACAGAGGGAAGCGGTCCGCCGAACAGAAAACCAGGTTTCCTATAGGGCCAGTCAAGTGGCAGGGAAGCGGCACAAAAGCTGTTTCAACTCAGCAAGGTGGTGGAATGAAAAAACCATGGCAATTCCATTGAAGGAGAATGGTATCCGACTGTGAAGACATGAAAGAACCTGGGAGGGGAGGGGGGGGGATATGTTACGCCTTAGAAGCGCTTGCCACCACCGATTGCGAAGTAGTCTGATCAACCTCCATAGGGGCTGCGGGTTGAACAACATCTAGCTCCTGAGTGGACACTAGATGCTCCACATCATCTTCAGGTGCTGTGGTGAACTCCTTTTCTGTCTCTATGTCCTTCTCCTTTTGCTTTTTCTTCTTCTTGGTAGGGTGCCGTTTGTCCTTTGGTTTATCAGGCTGGGTGGTCTTTTCTGACCCAGTCTCATGGACCGAGGAAGACCTGGAAGCCCTACAGCCCTCAGGTGGTGGCTTTTTCAGCCACTGGCTGACATCTGGAGGAGCAGTAACCATGGATGGGAGGGCACCAAGTGATCCCTTCCACGTGAGGGGAGTCGGAGGATGCGGGCACTTCTCCAGCTCAGAGGTGGGGACTGAAGTCCCCAAAGAAGGAGGGGTTGTTACTCCCGATGTTGATAACAGGGGAGCAACGGAAGAGGGTGTTCCCCCAATAGGCCTGGGGGGCAGGAATAGATGGCTGGGCTAGAGCGCCCACAAAAAGTGGCTGAGATTGGGGGCTCGTCGCCAGGGATGGCGACATCGAAGCTGCTGCAGCAAACGTCGATGAAAGGCGCACAGGGTGAAGTCGGTCGTACTTGCGTTTGGCCTCTGTGTAAGTGAACCTGTCCAAGGTCTTATACTCCATAATCTTCCGTTCTTTTTGATGAACCACACAGTCTGATGAGCAAGGTGAATGTTTCTGTCCACAGTTAACACAAACAGGGGCCGGCGAACACGGGATGTCGGGGTGGGAGGCACGTCCACAATCCCGATAGGTAGGGTTGGCGTCACATCTTGATGACATATGCCCAAACCTCCAGCACTTAAAGCAGCACACAGGAGGAGGGACGTAAGGCTTAACATCACATCGATATATCACCACCTTGACCTTCTCGGGCAGGGTGTCTCCCTCGAAAGCTAAGATGAATGCGCCGGTGGCGACCCTACTATCTTTAGGTCCCCTGAAGACACGTCGTACAAAGTGGACACCGCGGCTTTCCAGATTTGCACGGAGCTCGTCGTCAGACTGCAACAACAGGTCACGATGAAAAATAAGTCCCTGAACCGTATTGAGGCTCTTATGAGGTGTAATGGAGACTGCAACATCACTGAGCTTGTCACAAGCAAGCAATGCCCGTGACTGTGCTGGGGATGCTGTCTGTATGAGGACTGCTCCAGACCTCATTTCAGACATCCCCTCAACTTCTCCAAACTTGTCCTCTAAATTTTCTACAAAAAACTGAGGCTTTGCAGTCAGAAATGAGTCCCCATCTGTTCGGCTGCAAACCAGAAATCAAGGAGAATACGTCTCACCAGGTAATTTAGACTGCCGTTCCGCCCCGGCTGTGGACACGGAAGGGAACGATTGGGGGTCATACTGTAAAGCATTGAACTTTCCTTTCTTAGAGACTCGTGCTTGCACACTATTCATATTTTGTTTCACGGTGGTCCCATGAGCAGCTAGGTGAAGGAATGTCCACCCAGACAGAGCCCCGCTTGCCTGGGTAAGACTAATACAACCGGGGGGCGGCAGGTTCCCCAGAGGTCGCCCGCTAGCAACTGTTCTACCTCAACAGCCATGCGTCTCCTCAGCGCGCAGCACACCTTGAGATTGAGGTTTTTTTTTTTATAGAGGCTTATACCATCCTCACGACCCAGGCAGTTAAGCCAAGATCGCCGGGCTCTGTACCGTACAAGGTCTCCTCGGCCCGCAGCACACCTTGAGATTGAGGTTTTTTTTTATAGGAGTTTATACCATCCTCACAACCCAGGCAGTTAAGCCAAGATCGCCGGACTCTGTACCGTACAAGGTTCTACCGTCACGCCTTAGGTGGTCGTCGAAGCACGCTCAGAGCTTACGGTATTGAGGACTGGTGGCGCTTCCCAGTCCCCAACTCAGGGACCCCAGGGTCGATCAGCTGAAGGAATAATTTGTGAGTTCCAAACTGCTCCCAGCAGTCCAGTTAACATGATGACTGTCAGCAAGGAGGTAGAAAGAATGGGGTACAGTGGTAAGTAGCTCATCATAAGCCACACATTTCTGTAGCCAGTGCTAAAAGACTTTTGAGGTGGTGTAAAGACAGGCACCATTGGACAGTGGATGTGGAGTGTACACTGTGGCAGTCTGACAGAAAATTCTGGGTTTGCCGAATGCCTGGAGAACGTTTCCTGCCATCATGTGCAATGGCAACAGCAAAGTGTGGTGGTGTTACCATATGGGAATGTTTTTTCAGGATTAGGGTGTGCTCCCCCTGTTGTGCTCGAGGAAACGTTAATGCAAAAGGATAAAAACACATTTTACAGCATCATGTATTGTGTACAGTAGAGGAACAGTTCAGAGATGCTGATTAATTGTGTCACCTTGACAGTGTGCACATTGTCATAAAGCATTTGTAAGGCAATGGTTTGTGGACTGACCTGCCAACAGTCCCAACTGGAACCCAATGGAACACCTTTTGGATGAGTTAGAATGTCAACTTCCCTCCAGACTCACATTGTCAGTACCTTCTTTGGTTTCAGCTCTTGTGGAAGAATGGGCTGCCATTCTTCCACAGATGTTCAGACCTCACACTGAAAGTGTCCCTAGCATAAATCAAGCCGTCATAAAGGCGAAGAGTGGACACACCCCATATCAAAGCTCACACCACGTAGGATGGCGCTTCTACGCATACGAGGGGGGCAGTAAGAAAGTATGGAGGAAGAGAACTGTGCATGAGCGGCAGCAGAGAGTGGGCAAACAAAGCCCGCATTGCCAAAATGTGTTGCTGTGGACAACAATCAGGTTCATTTGCCTATGGTGCATCGTATTATACTTTCAAATCTATGAGGGGCATAATAAATTTTAAAACTGATTTCGATCAATCATCATGAGAGAAATATTAACTCACGTCTTGATGATGCAGCATCCACTGCTCCACAGATTTAGTCTGCATGACGTCGGGAGGCGAGAACAGCTGACACAGCTTTGTGAAGATGTGAAGTACAATTTTTCTTAAAATGACAATTGTCTAATGACAGGATCACTGAGACTGCTTGCAACAATTATCATTTCATTTATTGCGATTTAACAGAATTATAAGTAAAAATTTAATACACAACAAAATTAACTTCAAGCATATTTCCTTCTACTCAACAGAATTTTTAAAAATATGTATAAGGTAGAGAGAGAGAGAGAGAGAGAGAGAGAGAGAGAGAGAGAGAGAGAGAGTGTGTGTGTGTGTGTGTGTGTGTGTGTGAAGGACTATCTTAAAAAATAGTCAGTAAGTTCTCATATTTTTCGCTGTTAATGGGCATTATGAGTGTAAACTAAGGCTTCCAATCAATCCCTTGTTGATGCATCTGGTATGGTAGTTGAAGAAAGCCAAAGTTTTAAATTTCACGTTCAAGAAATCATTCAGACAGGGGAACAGTAGGAGCATACTGTCATTTGACCATCGGACAGACTCCTGCATTGACGACATAAAAATAAGCAAACCTGGTGTAGAGAAACAACTGAAAGATTTGAAACCAAATAAATTAACATGTATGGAATCCCAGTTTGATTTAACAAAGAATACTCCACGACATTGCCTCCTACCTAACTTGCACTTATTGTGAATCTCTCGTCCAGCACAAAGTCCCAAGAGAATGGAAAAAAAAGTGCAGGTGACTCCAGTATATAAAAAGGGTAATAAAAGAACGAAGCTTATGCCACAAAGCATACTGGTATTAGAAAGCACCACTCGTGTGAAACTCGGCTGCCTTTTCTCACATGATATACTGATAACTATGGATGAAGGGCTACAGGCAGATTCCATATTTCTACATTTCTGGAAAGCATTTGACATGGTGCCCCATTTGAGGCTGTTGATGAAGATATGACTACGGAATAAGTTCACAGAGAAGTGAGTGGCTCGAAGACTTGTTAAATAATAGAACCCAGTATGTTGTCCTCAACGGTGAGTGTTCATCAGAGACAAGGGTACCGCCAGGAATGTCCCAGGGAAGTGTGATAGGACTGCTGTTGTTCTCTACATACATAAAGAATTTGGCTGACAGGGTAGGCAGCAGTCTGTGGTTGTTTGCTGATGAAGCCGTGGTATATGGTAAGGTGTTGAATTTGAGTGACTGTAGGAAGATACAAGATTACTTGGACAAAATTTTCAGTAGGTTCATGAATGGCAGCTAGGCCTAATTGTGGAAAAAATGTAAGTTAATGCAGATGAGTAGGAAGAACAAATCTGTAATGTTCAGATACAGTATTACTAGTGTCCTGCTTGACACAGTCAAGACGTTTAAATATCTGGGCATAACGTTGCAAAGTGATATGAGGTGGAACGAGCATTTGAAAACTGTGGTAGTGAAGGCAAATCATCAACTTCGGTTTATTGGGAGAATTTTAGGGAAGAGTGGTTCACCTGTACAGCGGACTGCATATAGGACACTGGTGCTACCTATTCTTGAGTACTGCTTGAGTGTTTGGGATCCATACCAGGTCAGAACGAGGGAAGACATCAAAGCAATTCAGAGATGGGCTAATCGATTTCTTACCAGTAGGTTCGAACAACATGTAAGTGTTACAGAGGTGCTTCAGGAAATTAAATGCGAGTCCCTGGAGGGAAGGTGACATTCTTTTCCAGAAACACTATTGAGAAAATATAGAGAACCAGCATTTGAAATTGACTGCCGAACGATTCTACTGCTGCCACCATACATCGCGCTTAAGAACCATGAAGATAAGATACAAGGAATGACGGCTCATACGGAGGTGTACAAACAGTCATTTTCCCTCGCTCTATTTGCGAGTGGAATAGGAGGGGAAATGACGGGTAGTGGTATAGGGTACTCTCCGCCATGCACCTTGAAGGGTATCTGTGAAGATGCAGATGTAAACTAACTCACTGAACATTACAATGAGAGACTGCATTTATAATCCATTGAACAAGCAAACAATTAACCATCATTGCAAATAACTCCAGGATATACTGAACGATAACATTGAAAACCACCGATATGACAAATAGCAGTTACGGTCATTTTAAGGCATTTTCCAGTTCATGCCTTGAAAATGACGAGGATTTAGATGAGGAAATATCAGACTTTTGACGAATTTATCCAGCCGCATTCCTCCGTGTTATTAGAGCATATAATTTGCTGGGAGAAGCTAAATTTCTCCTTGGGCAATATGTTGGACATTATAGTCTGCATAATTTGTAGGATACAAAGTCCTAATCAATAAAGGCTAGGAAGTTCTCATTAGTAGGTATGCAACTGATATGTTGACAAACACATTTTTTAAACCTCGGGTCTTTAAAACTAAGAAATATTATTACTTTACTTTGTTCCAAAGCCTACACAGTAATATCATCATCGCTGCTATTTGAGCCCATTTGTGAACCATCTGACTGTAAATTTATGATGATAGGTTCAAGGCTTATATCCACCTTCACTTCCTTGTCAAATTGTTCTTTCTTAAGCTTTCCAGCATGCCACATAGACTGTGTCCACACTAAAGGTGGAAGGATGTTGTCTACTGCCTCATGCATAAGTGTATCAGTGTCTACTTTCTTTTATTTTTGTCTGCTTCTATTCCTCCACATATAACCTTTACCCTTCATCCAAATTAATTCCATGAGGTTATACTGACAGTAATATGTGCATAAAGGCAAAACTGTGTGACCCCATTCATGAACAAGGAAGTCAACTATGTATGTTCTATCACTTGACTTGTATGAATTAATGAGTTGCAGGAGATCGGCACAAGTCTGGTTTGTACTGGGCAAAATATTTTTATTTTTAAGCCACAGAAAAAATCCACTTTTCTTGTGTTTTTACTTGGTGTTTTCTCTGTAACATTTGACTTATAAGTGGCAATGACCAACTTCAAAGCAAGGTACGACAAGAATTGTGAATCACATCACGAAACTGACAGCATTCATGCATGACTAGCATGCAGAGTAATTATTCGAGAACCTATTTGTCTATTTGTATGAGATATTTAAAACTGATAGTACCATCACTCATTTTTTTAGCAGGTCTTCCTGGGATGATTCTGACTGATCCTTGTTTCATCAAGATAATATACTATTGAACTACTCCTTCACTTGTATCATGGATCTTTATATGGGATGTAGTTTTTGCTGCACCGATGTCACTTCTCTGAACTAAAAACTTTCTTCTTAACATATCTGGAACCAATGTCTTGTAAAATTCTTTATATTAAGAAAATGCTTACATTTGTAACAAGTTTTTGTGATGTCAGGCATTCACCGTTCACAAGGAGCACTTTAAAATATCGTCGTTAAAAACATCCAATTGTGTTACAGGTTTCTTGAGATTTCAATGCTTTCCAGGCAACACAAAACCAATTTTTTCTACAGTTCCTACAGCTCTGACACTTTCGTTTGCAATTCTCTTTACAGTTCTCTAGCCGACACCACATGCTTCTGCAGTCCATTCTTGTCTCTTCAAATGTCAACAGTAGGAGCCCTGCTTTCAAATTCATGTTTGAAAAAGTTATGAATGCGGTAAGTAATCCCCCTCACCCACAGATGTGCATACACAGCTATACTGCTACAAGGGGGAAAAAGAAAAAGAAACTGACAGTTGAATGACTAATTCGGTTGTTGCAAAGAATAGCAACAGTGCAGCATGCAGGAGTGAGATTCTTGTCGTCTAGCTGTTACTCGCTGCTAGTCGTTCAGAAAGAGAATGAATATTATTGGCTGCCAGTGACTAATGGAAGGGGATACGCAGAACGGCTGAAAATTGTGTTAGCTTTCTACATGACATGGACTTTATTATCCACCAAAAGGAATCTGAATACTTTTAAACAGACAGTGTATTTGCTCCTACCAAATGTGAGTGAAAATAGCTGAGTCAACTAGACAGTGGTAAACATACTTAAATTTGATATCTGAAGATACAAATTTCAGCAACTGGGACATAATGGCAGCTCCAGTTGCATGGTCGAATGGTTCGCGATTCAACTCAACAAGATTCCAATCAGTAACAGTTACTGTAATTTGGAGGTGTACAGATCAGTCGATGGAACTGACATAAGAACCACCTTCGTTTAGCTCATGATAATCCACCAGAAGCATAAATTTGCCAAAAGGCACCAAGAAATCAGGTACTGAATAGAGAGATCTGTGGGGAGGGTCATATCCTGTTCACAACCTTTTTGTTTAGCTCATGATAATCCACCACTGGCCTCAATTTGCGAGAAGGTTTCAGCACCAAGAAAATAGGTGTTCAATTTGGGTCGGTGGCGTCATGTTCTGTTCTAACATTTCTTCTATGAGCCTCTTCAGCTCCTTTGTACATGAAGAGAATAAATGATAAGGTGGTTTTCTAAATGGAAACATATCCATAAACTATATCTTATACTAAATGATATTTGTTAACCCCAATTTATCAGTCAATAATCTGTAAATTAAGTACGTGATGCTCTCAGCAGTTTCTTCTGGTCCAACATTAAATGAACAAACTATATCTCATCAAACACCTTCGTTTGACACAGGTTGGACGTGTTGTGCAAAGTTGCACATGAGCATGATTTGCTGCACATGTGCAGGCCAAGGTTGGCTTGTCTCATCTTTTCTCAGTCCATCTCAGAAGTACACAGTACAGAATGACATTTCATTTAGCATTCCAGTGTGGTATTTTTTGGTCAGCACGACATTCTTGAGTTCAAGAGAATCACGGGGTCAGAACTGTTTACCCTTTGCTATTTGTTCATGGTATAATGGAAATTGATAGATTCAGTGGCTGTTTGCACAAAAACAGGTGCCATAGTGACCTATCATCACAGGCCTTTAAAAATGAGTGGAAATCACAGAAGAGAAGAATGAGAATTTTCAATATCTATTATGTGCTCACACAATCGATAGAAACTGCAAGTTTGCTCTGGAACAACATTACAGTACTGTGTAGAAAGAATTTAAAGATTTCGATTGCTACTCACCATATAGAGGAGATGTTGAGTCACAGACAGGCAAACAAAAAGACTGCTAAACATGTAGCTTTTGGCCAAAAGGCCTTCTTCTAAAGCAGACAACACACACACACACATGACCACTCGTCTCGGGGCAACGACAAAGTGAAGATTTAGTAGATGGATCAAATTTTGAGGACAGGTTTGTCATCATTTTCAGATTAAGTTCTTTCTTTCAGGTATTCTTTTTTCTGCTCTTTAAATAAGATTTGATTTAAATGAAAATAAGTATATTTGATTAAACAGAATTAAAACACCAGGGAATATAATAAATAGAGAAAATCGCATGAGTGGTGATATTGGAGGGATTTAGAATGATAATTCATCAGAAGTAGGTTTTTTTTTTTGGTTAAGAGACTATTACTTACATCTGATGTTTCAAGGTGAACTAAGTTATTATTTTAGACTGACACCCTAATGTTATTTTTAACTAAGTCCTTGTATTATTTTAGATAATTATTTGATAAATAAATTTACTGAAGTTGTTTCAATAACAACTGGCCTCAGTTGCCAGAGACCATGGTGATTGAGTATGTTGGCTACTTTAGAAGGCCTTTTGGCTGAAAGCTCACGTGTTTGGCAGTCTTCTCATTGTGCCTTTCTGTGACTCAGCAGCATCTCCTCTATATAGTAAGTAGCAATCTGTTCTTTTCATAATATTGTCATTATTCTATCCTGTATTTTGCACTGTTTGCAATTAAAGATTTAGTTGACAATGAAAGGCCAAAACTTGCAACAATCGACAGATGGGATTCATCATTCTATACATTGAGAAGCACTTTGTGCTGGATTTGCAGGCAGATGAAATTAGTTTCTGAAGACATATGCATTACTATTGTGTCATTTGCAACAGTTTTCAATGCAACTGAACAAAGAGTATGGAATCTTTATATCTATACACAAGTCCAAAAATGGCCAAAATGAGTCATGTCACATATACTTCCCAGGCACTTAACTTCTTGTCTGGGAATATTAAGTAAACACTTATTGGCATCTCTCACTGAGCTGTGTATAGTGGGTTCACAAATGTTGACCTGCTGCAGTGAACAAGAGTCAAGTGCGATCATCCTGACCCAACCTGGTTGCTACACATCCAAACAGTGATACATGTTGTGCCATCATCAATTGAGCATCGAGTTTGTGAAAAGAAATGTTATCAATTGCAATGTGGATAATAACTTGAGATGAAGAACACATCTGATCAGTGATGAGCAACAAGATGAGGAGCTTATTCACAATCACTCTGTAAATGCGGAATCAGGTAAGTTGTCTTATTTTTTTCTTAGTCTGGCATCTATTGACTTTTTAATACATAACTACCTACCCACATACATACCTCAGGATATCTATTGCAGCAGAGGCTGACTAAAATGAAGACAGTCAGTGAGTGATCACCATGCATCAAGTTTCATAATACCATCCATTATCTGTTTTCGTCTCCCACAAGTCCAACCTCTCATCCAAGTCATGGGAGATGGGCAACGGCTTGAAGTAGGGGATTGCCTGTAGAAGCGAGGTACAGTGGGTACAGTGTGTGCCCTGGGACCGCTACAGTAGCTGTGAAGGTCCTACAGGAACCCTGAAAAGTGAAGGCTAACGAGGCTCTGGTGGAGTTACGATAGGCCCAGCAACCCAGTAGTGGATTATGATTTCTGCTTTCAAAAATAGAACAGGCCACGGAAAGGACAGATTAATCAACGACAAACAAGGACTAAGATTTGGAACATTAAATATACAAACATTGACTGGAAAGGTGGAGAAGATGGTAGACATGATGGAAAGAAAGAAGTTAGACCTATTGGGGTTAGGTGAAACGAGATGGAAAGGAGAAGGAAGGAGAGTACTGAGGAAAGACTACCAACTGTACTGGAGTGGAAATGAGGAGGGAAGGAGAAATTGAGTCGAAATAGTAGCAAGAGATGGATTAAAAGAGGAAGTGAAGAGAATAAATGATAGGATGATGAAGACCAAAATATCACTCAAGGGGATGACCATAGAGGTAATACAAGTGTATGTGCCGCAGGTGAGTTGCACTTCTGAGGAGAAGCAAGAGTTTGAAGAGGAAATGCAGAAGCAGATGGGAAGGAAGAATATGATAGTAATGGGGAATTTAAACACACACGTTGGAAGAGAAAGACAAGGCTGCGAAAGTGTGCTTGGACCAGAGGGTTGAGGCTGCCAAAATGAGGAAGGTGAAAGACTATTGGAGTTCTGTCAAAGGAATGGCTTTCTGATTGGGAACTCTTGGTTCAGGGAAAGGGAGAGCTATGAGATTACCTGGTACAGTCAAGACTTAAAGAGAAAGTCAATAGTTGACTACTTCCTTTATGATAGTGAGATGAATAGGAACATCATTGACATTAAGGTATTACCATCAGAGGCCTTGGATAGTGACCACTGTTTGCTGGTAATGAGCCTGAGAGGGACTAAGGATAATAAAGGGACAGAAAACCAGGAAAGACGTATAAGGATATGGAAGTTGAAGAATGAAGAAAGCAGGCTACAGTACCTGCAAGTAGCAAAAGAAAGCATCACAAAGGATGAACCAAAAATGGTAGAAGAGGAACAGGGTAGATTCAAAGGAATATTAGTAAGCATGGCGGAAGCAATATGTGGGAGGACAAGCAACAAAAAGAGATGTAAAGAAACACCCTGGTGGAATGATAAAACAAAGGATATAGTACAAAAGAAGAATAGAGCCTTTAGGATATGGTTCCAGAAGAGAACAGTAGAGACAAGGGAAGGGTATCAGGCAAGAAAGAAAGAAGCAAAAAGAGTGGTGGTGGAGGAAAGAAGAAAGTGGATGGAACAGTGGACCAGAATGTTGGAGGAGGATAGTGAAGGTTCAAAAAAAGGCGTTATATGGGATGATTAAAAGTAAGAGGAAGAATGGTATGACAGATTATGCTCGAATGGTGAACAAAAGTGGACAAGGTGTAGAGAATAAGGAGGAACTCAAGAATATGTGGAAGGAGTATTTTGAAGAACTCCTGAACCCGAATGGGGACCTGGATGAGGAGGAACAAGCCGGGGAGAAAAAAGAGGAGGAACAGTAAATAGAAAGAGACCTTACATGGGGAGAAGTGGAAGAGGCATTGGGCAAGATGAAGGTAGGGAAGTCACCAGGTCTGGATGAGCTAAGTGTAGAGATGGTGAGAGCAGCAGGAGAGGTGGGGATACAATGGCTATATCGACTAATGAAAATTGTGTGGAGAAAGATGATCCCAGAATACTGGAAGAAGAGAATAATTGTCCCGATCTTTAAGAAGGGAAATAGAAAAGAGTGCAAGAACTACCGGGGGATAACATTGATGAGTCATTGTGCAAAGATTTTTGAGAAAATTTTGGAAGCACGGATTTGGGAAAAATTAGAAGGAAGAATGAGAGAAGAGCAACATGGCTTCAGAAGGGAAGGTCCACGGTGGATCTAATTTTTGCTGTAAGACAACTGCAGGTACAGCACTGTGAATATGGAATAGATCTACTAATGACCTTCCTGGACACTGAAAAAGCGAATGATAGTGTACATAGAAGAGGAGTAGCAAAACAGATTATTTGGAGGATAAGGGAAATGTACCATGGAAATATGAGCTGTGTGAAAGTGGGAGGAGAGAGATCAGTTTGGACTAAACAGAAGAATGGCTTGAGGCAGGGAAGTGCACTTTCACCATTACTCTTCATTGTAGTGATGGGCGATATAATGATTACAGTAGCACAAGTAATTGGTGAAAGGAAGATTAAAGCTATGGTGTTTGCAGATGATCTGATGATTTGGGGGAATAAGGAAGAGGAAGTACAAGAGCAGTTGGACATATGGGAACGAAAAGTTCAAGAATATGGGATGAAATTTAGTATAAGTAAGAGTGAGATGGTTATCACAGCAAGAAAGAAGGAGAGAGGAACAACTGGAATAACAATTGGTGAGGAACGATTGAGGAGAGTGGAGAGTTTCAAGCACCTGGGAAGCCTGATACAGGAAGATGGAAAAAACGACAGAGAAATAAACGAGCGGGGGAGAAAAGCAGAAGCATTTCAGAAGAGTGTTAGAAGCCTGATATGGAGCAAGGATGTACCCCAAATCAGTGAAAATGTTATATACCATCATATTATATCCCAATCCTGACATATGCATCAGAAACCTGGGTTATGAAAGGAAGAGAGAAAAGCAAAGTACAAGCTAGTGATATGAAATTCTTGAGAAACGGTATGGAGTCACAAAGATAGACAGGTTAAGAAATTAAGAGGATCAGAGCGTTAATGACGGTGGAACCATTACAGGAGGAGGTAGAGAAATCAAGGCTGAGATGGTATGGTCACGTTAAGAGAATGGAGGAGAAGAGGATACCCAGGAGGATACACGAGATGAAACTGGAAGGAAAGAGACCAAGAGGAAGACCGAGAGACAGATGGCTGAAAGAAGTAGAGGAATGCGTCCAGAAGAAAGGAGAAGACTGGACCAAGGTGAAGACGGAGAGATAGCAACAAGAGAGACAGACCCGGACAAAGGCTGGAAACTGTCCAAGATGATGATAATGATGATTAATTATCTGCTTTCAAAACAAACAATGTCAACAATAACCTTCGCAATAATGTTTTCTACAAATTAACAGACAGTTCTTATTTCATCATAAGTAAAGAATTTCATGCCTTTTTTCCAGGTAATGTATCAACTGCCAATATGACGCCTTCATTCTAATTTCAAAGGAAAGCAGGTGACTACATCATCCTATCAACAGTGAATCTGACAATTAGCCAAGTGAGGATTTGTCACTGAACCATCTTACAAGAAAGTTAACTATCAGGAAGAGAGGGGTTAAGAAGGAAACAGGGCAGAAAAGGAATTCTCATACAATCCTTCAATATTTGGGATTGTAATATGAGGTGAATGAATATAAATACAAAACATACCACAAGAGAGAACTGAAACCTTTACACTAGTGCAGGAGCAAGTTTTCAGAAATATTTTAGGTGAAAGACTTGAAATATTGTTTAAGGATTACTGGGGAATGGGGCACTTCAACCGGCGATTGTTGTACATGTGTAGCCATGTAGACTAAGAGACCCGAAAAAGACAATATTCATAACAGGAGAACACAGCTCTGAGGCAGTTGCAGTCTTCTATTATGTACTGTTTAATGACGATTATATATCATCTGGAGTATTTAAACAGACATCCGAGGTACTGATCAGCTGAGTGTCATAATTTGAGAAGAGACTATAGTAAAACGTTTTTGGTCCCACACCTTATGATTACATCCTTACATGAAGAGAATGCTAAAGAAATAAAGGATAATGGCAATGCGCCTTACAGGGTTTTTGTGAGCAGTTACAGAAGATGAAATTTAGTATTAAAACACTGAAAGTGAACACATGCCCAACTGTGACAAAATGAAAATGCAACTGAAGCTTGCTCCAGAAACAGAAAGACCCAAGGTGTGAATGCTGTGAAACAACATGAAGTAGCTGATGCAGTTTGCAAAAGTAAGGCTCCCAAGAACAATCACAAAATACATACCATTACATTTGATTTGCAGCAGAGTCTCCCAAACTCCTTACACAATGTGACTCTCTCTCTCTCTCTGTCTTTGTGTGTGTGTGTGTGTGTGTGTGTGTGTGTGTGTGTGTGTGTGTGTGTGTAGGGGGGGGGGGGGAAGGGGGGGGGGGGGAGAGAGAGGAGACTCACTGTTATTTATGGCATGGAGCTGAAACTGCAAGAGAACCTAATGAAGAGGGATCCAGCTTGTACAAATACATTCAAAACAGCAAATTGAAAGTGAAAACATTGATAATATATTTTGATAGCTGTCCAGGCCAAATAACAGCCACATTGCAGTGATGTTCATATCTGCCCTTCAAACATACCCAACCTTGGAAATAATCAACCATAAATCATAAATTTCTTATTTTCGGACACACTCCCATAGAGTGTGATTCATCACTCTGTTTGATAGAGCAGAAAAGAAAAACTTTCAATGGATCTGTAGAACATCCACACAACTAGATACATTTAATAAATTGGGGGACGGAGGGGGAGGGAGAGAGGGAGGGGGGAGAGAGGGAGGGGGGGGGGAGAGAGAGAGAGAGTGGGGGAGGGAGAGGGAGGGGGGGAGAAAGAGAGAGCGGGGGAGAAAGAGAGAGTGGGGGAGGGAGAGGGAGAAAGAGAGAGCGGGGGAGGGAGAGAGAGAGAGAGAGAGTGTGTGTGTGTTTCACTCCTTTCAAAATGCAGTGAAATGGTTTACTTGGCTACACAGCCCTCTTGAGAACCCAGTTACAAAAACGTGACAAAGATGATGACAGTAATCCATTCCAATGTTGGCCGGTCAGGCTGCTTCAGTTGAAAAAACACCAACCAGGGGTTATTTTTTATCAAACATCGGTGGAAAAAGTGGAAACATTCAGAACTGTGAAGTTCAGGAGATGGGGAAAACAGCAAATGTTGATGCTGCTTCTGAAGTATTCTGAACCCTGCAACATTTCACCTGAGAAAAAGAATGATTTGATGCACCTGTTACCTTTGATTTCTCCAGGGTTCCAGTATTTTTACCAAAATTTACCAACTTCGAGTAGTTGCTGCTTTTTCCAGTATTTGCGTAGAATAAATGATCATATTCATGTATACCTATACTTCATCATTCCTAAGAGACTGCAGAACCACATTTTTCTAAGTTAAGATCAAAGCTCAAATCCAGAAGAAGACTTTCATGAGTGGAATCCAACTTGGATGCTGAACATCAGTGACTATATTTCGTTTAAAATGGAAAACAAATTTATACTGGGAATTTTTTTGCCACCATTACAGAATTTTGCATTAGTTCTTAAACTTTGAATTGCAATTTGCGGAATTCTAATTTTTGGACTTGACACGCTATCCATGGCAAGTACAGATACATTACTGCAAAGTGCGCTGGTTAGCTCACGGGGCATTCCTGTAATGATTTTTCAATTTAAAACCCATTACTGCTGAATTTGTGAAGGAAAAAGGAAAGCAGGAAAAAAATTAGAGCTTCTGGTCTGGATTGCATACCTCACATTTTAGATGTGGTTTCCTAGTAAGACACTGCAAGGTAAGAAATAACTTATTTCTGTTTTGATGGGGATGCATTTAGAAAGAAAATTGCATTGCAGATGTACCCGAGCCACCAGTTTGCTAGATAGACAACAGTGATGTAGTGTGATAAGTCAGCTAATTTTAGTATATCAAGAGATTTTGAGACTTCCTTTCTGCATACTTCTGAATCGAAAAAAAAAAGTTTTTCACCAGTATTTTTGATCTAGTTTCCGGAATGAGTACATGGAATTGATGCGCTCCTTTGATAGTAAATGCTTCTTCAAAGTGATTTTTCAAGAAACATTCTGATTCAACATAATCTTATTGAGCTGAATATGTAATGTCTACATTGGTAATGAAATATACAGCAAGGGCTCATAATTCCAAACTGATGATCACTGCTGAAATCAAAGACAAACCTCCACTGAAGATTGTAAAGCTGGATACAACTTAAAATCAAATACAAAGGGACTCTAACAAAAAAAAATCTGAATGATCTGGCAAATTATATAAATAACTACTTTAACAGTACAGGAATAAAATTGTAAAATGTTCATGGCCAGAAATGTCACAATTAATAAAATGCTCTGGGCTATTATGCTGTGGTCAAATGGATTTCACATTTAAACCCTGCATTTCATCCCCATCTGCGGAGGACATTTTCAAGGAGGTGATCATAGCTTCTTTGAGTGTCCAAATCACAGTAGTGAGCCAAGGTGTGAATCGGACACTCAAAGAAGCTATGATATCTCTCTTCCCCCCCCCCCCCCCCCCCTCGAAAATGTCTTCCACAGATGAGGATGAAACATTGTATTTAAATGTGAAATTCATCCACCCACAGCATAATAGCCCAAAACATTTTATTAATTAGGAACAAAATTACAGGAAAAATTTCAAACAGTCCCTTATGCCAAAAAGCTAAATAAATGTGTACCACATTCAATGTTATTACTGCCCACAACAATGGAAGAAATCTGTAAAGCAATTTGCAAACAGTATAGAGAGCCTAATATCACCATTTGTTGACATTATAAATCAATCATTCAACCAGGATAGGTTTCCAGACTACTTAAAATATGCTAAATTACTGGCTCTCTTAAAAAAGAAAGACACTGAAAATAATATAAAAATTAGGCCACTCTCACTACTCTTGAGAACTGCAAAAACAATAGACTAATTTGAAAGGCAGACATACAAACTATTTAAATAAATACAGACTCCTTTTCGAAGACCAGTTCGGTTTCCAATCAAGGAAAGTCACTGAATCAGCAACAGCATATCTCACAAAATATGTTCTTGAAGCACTGGATTAAGGGATCTGTACAATGGGTAAGTTCCTTGATATAACTAAAGCATTCGACACAGAAGATCACAAAATACTGTCAAATAAGGTTGGTGAACTGGGAATAAGGGGGTGGTGAAGAAGCGATTCCAGCAATAGCTAGAAAATAGAGTACATTGACTGAAATTACACATACATCAAGTAGCTCTAACTACATTGAAAAATATACTTCTGATTCTAAATATATAAATAGGCTACACACAATCTGCAAGGTATCAAGAATGGAAAAACAATATTGCTTGCAAATGACTAACATACTGATCACAGACAAGTCACTAGAAGTATCGAGTGAAAAAGTTGGTAAAACACTTAGCAGTGTTTATAAGTGGGCAATAAACAATAAAGTAACACTAAATATAAAGAAAACAAGTATTATGAACTTCTACATCAACAAAAAACAGATTTAATAACCTTAATATAAATAATAAACCTATATAGTGAGCAGAAGGGCAAAATTTATTGGAATGTATGCTGACTGTCAAAGTAAGAAGAGCATTTAAAAATAATTTATAACTGCACCTTTACAGCATGTTATACTCTCCAAATTGTTACATCAGTATGCCATACTTTGTGCTTCTCATCTGTATATTTTGCTTATGGTCACCAGCTGTCACTAGTTACAGCACAATATTTTGGGGAGTCAATATATTCAAGTCATATCCAGACTGCATAAAAAAAGCAATATATGTGGCACCACTAAATTGTGATCTGTCGATGTCTCAGAATGCGCCCTATCAACTAATCCCCTTCTTCCAGTCAGTTTGTGTCAATTGTTAGCTGCATGATCTACCCATCTTATCTTCAGCATTCTTCTGTAGCACCACATTTCAAAATATTCTACACTCTTCTTGTTTAAACTGTTTGCCGGCCGCGGTGGTCTAGCGGTTCAGGCGCTCGGTCCAGAACCGCGCGACTGCTACGGTCGCAGGTTCGAATCCTGCCTCGGGCATGGATGTGTGTGATGTCCTTAGGTTAGTTAGGTTTAAGTAGTTCTAAGTTCTAGGGGACTGATGATCATAGATGTTGAGTCCCATAGTGCTCAGAGCCATTTGAACCATTTTTTAAACTGTTTATCATCCATGTCTTACTTCCATACATGGCTACATTCCATACAAATATCTTCAGAGAAGACTTCCTAACACTTAAATCTTTATTCAGTGTTAACAGATTGCTCTGCTACAGAAACATTTTTCTTGCCATTGCCAGTCTACATTTTATATACTCTATACTTCAGCTCTCATCAGTTATTTTGCTGGCCAAATAACAAAACTCATATACTACTTTAAGTGTCTTGTTTTCTAATCTAATTCCTTCTGCAACAACTAATTTAATTTGTCTACATTCCAGTATCCTAGTTTTGCCTTTGTTGATGTTTGTCTTATAACCTCCTTTCAAGACACTGTCCATTCTGTTCAAATGCTCCTCCAAGTCGTTTTCTTTCTCTGACAGAATTGCATTGTTATCAGCGAATGCCAAAGTTTTTATTTGCTCTCCATGAACTTCAGTTCCTACTCCAAATTGGTTTCCTTTACTGCTTGCTCAGTGTACAGATTGGATAATATTGGTGATAGGATACAACCCCCTGTCTCACTCCCTTAACTACTATTCTCTTTCTGGCTGTCACTTTTTAAAATGCTGGTAATTTTAATTATCCCCTGTGAACGTATTTTTCAGTGTGTGGTGTGTGGGGGGAGGGGGGGGGATAGAGATAGATAGAGATAGATAGAGAGCGAGAGAGAGAGAGAGAGAGAGAGAGAGAGAGAGAGAGAGAGAGAGAGAGAGAGGGGGGGGGGGGGGAGAAGAAGAAATGACCACTCTGTTAAAAATCGTCTAGTACATGACGATGAAGCTACGAGGGCCGTTCAGAAAGTAACCTCCGGTTGATTTAAAAAAATACACCAAGTTAAATAAAAATATTTTAATATATACATCTTACAACTACATCTTTGCACTATTTTTCTACATAGTCTCCATAGCGATTGAGACACTTATCGTATCTCTTCACAAGCTTTGAAATTCCTTCTGCATAAAAATCACCCGCTTGTGCCTGGAGCCAGCCTGTGACCGCATCTTTGAGCTCTTCGTCGTCATCAAACCGCTGTGACCCGAGCCATTTCTTCAAATGCATGAAGAGGTGATAATCACTTGGCGCCAGGTCTGGGCTGTAAGGTGGATGGTTGATAACGTCCCACTTGAAGGACTCAAGAAGGGCCGTTGTTCTGCGAGCAGTGAGGACGGGCGTTATCGTGCAAAAAAATGATACCGGAAGTCAGCATACCACGGCGTTTGTTCTGTATAGCCCGTCGAAACTTTTTTATTGTTTCACAGTACACGTCTTGATTAATGGTCGTACCACGTTCCATGAATTCAACCAACAACACCCCTTTGGCATCCCAAAACACCGTTGCCATCAGTTTTCTGGCAGAAAAATCTTGCGAGGCTTTTCTTGGTTTGGTAGGCGAATTTGAATGTGCCCACATCTTTGATTGTTCTTTTGTCTCTGGGTTCACGTACTTAATCCAGGTTTCGTCACCGGTCACGATTCTGTTTAACAATGGTTCTCCTTCGTCCTCATAACGTGACAGAAAGTCTAATGCAGAGCCATTCTTTGAGTTTTGTGGTGGTCGGTAAGAATTTTGGGCACCCATCGTGCACAGAACTTACGGTAACCCAATCTTGCTGTCACTATCTCGTACAAGAGAGTCTTAGAAATCTGTGGAAAACCAGTAGACAACTCCGACATTGAGAAACGTCGATTTTCACGAACTTTTGCATCAACTGTCTGAACGAGTTCGTCAGTCACCAATGATGGTCTACCACTCCTCTCTTCATCATGAACGTTTTCTCGTCCACTTTTAAATAAACGTACCCATTCACGGACAACTCCTTCACTCATAACTCTTGGTCCGTACACGGCACATAGCTCACGATGAATAGCTGCTGCAGAATATCCTTTGGCTGTAAAAAACCTTATGACAGCACGCACTTCACATTTGGCGGGGTTTTCTATTGCAGCACACATTTCAAACTGCCACAAAAACTAAACTAGCGCAGGTACGACGTTCACTCGACCACGGCTTGATGCCGACTGACCTGTTGAGTGCGTGAACGCACAGATGGCGTCGCTACTCCCCCCTATAACCCGCACTGTGACCAATCGAAGGTTACTTTCTGAACCGCCCTCGTATAATTTGCACCTGGGCAGAAAAAAATAAAGCCAAAACTCAACAGGGTTTTTTGTGCGATGACATCAAACTCTATAATAAACTGTCGCAACACATATGAGACATAAGTAGCCTATGCATGGAGAACTAAAAACTTTGAGGTTTGCCGACGACATTGTAGTTCTGTCAGAGACAGGAAACAGCAAAGGACCTGGAAGAGCAGTTGAACGCAACGGACAGTATCTTGATAAGAGGATATAAGATGATCATCAGCAAAAGCAAAATGAGGATAATGGAATCAGGTGATGCTGAGCAAAATACATTAGGAAATGAGACACTTAAAGTAGTAGATGAGTTTTTCTATTAGGGGAGCAAATTATCTGATGATAGTCAAAGTAGAGAGGATATACAAAGTAGAGTGGCTATGGCAAGGAAAGCATTTCTGAACAATATAGATTTTCTAACATTGAGTATAAATTTAAGTGTCAGGAAGTTCTTTCTGAAAATATATGTATAGAGTGTAGCAATTATGGAAGTGAAACGAGGAGGATAAATAGTCTGGACAAGAAGAGAATAGAGGGTTTCAAAATGTGTTGCTACAGAAGAATGCTGATTAGATGGGTAGATCATGTAACTAATGAGGAGGTACTAAACAGAACTGGGGAGAAGAGGAATTTGTGGCACAACCTAACTAGAAGAAGGAATCAGTTGGTGGGGCATGTTCTGCAGCATTAAGGGATCACCAATTTAGAACTGGAGGGAAGTGTGGAGGGTAAAAATTGTACAGGGTGACCAAGAGATGAATACACTAAGCAGTTTCAGAAGGATGTAGGTTGCAATAGCTTCACGGAAATGATGAGGCTTGTACAGGATAGAGTAGCATGAAGAGCTGCATCAAATCAGTCTCTGGTCTGAAGACGACGATAACAACAATAATTTATTTTATTTATATTTTCAATGATGAACTGTACACAACGTTAATTGTTTCATACATTAAACAGTCAGTCAATCAATCAATAATTTCATCAGTTTTGTCTCATCACTTGGTAAAGCAGTCACATAAATCATTAGGTCACTGAAATGTAACACTGTTTCTCACTATGGTGATATTCCAATGAAAGCACTTTTAATCTTTTGCTTGCTTTAACCACCCTGCCACCAACTCTCAAGTTACCTTTGTCATTCATCAGTTCCTCGGGCTATAATAAAACAATTACCTACACCTGTAACAACACAGTTATGTTTACAAGACACAATGACTTTTAATGCACCTCTACATTGAATTTATGATGTAGCTAATAGAAATTTTGGGTCTAGATATCCAAACATGCACAAAAGTTAATCTGAAGTATTAGACAAAATCATCATACGGTAATGTAAGAGGAAAAGCAGTTGCATATTTTGTCTCAAATTAGCTGCTTTTTTGGTAGGAGGCTCTCCTTTATGATTGAATCTAACTGAAAATGGTGTGAATAGTGAAAAGCCTATTAAGGTGCACAATAAAAATAGAGATAAAACAGGAAAGAAAACATTCATCAGGTAAGATGTCACAAATGAGAATGTTTTAAGTATAGGAAGGTGCACTAAGTCAAATTAAGCAACTTAACTTCCCCATTAATTTACCCTTAAGACTGCTCAACACTACTGTTTTTGGTTACCTTTACTGCTTCCACTACTTGTATTCCACCCAGGAGTTTCCATTATCATATCTAGATTGTTGTTGTTGTTGTGGTCTTCAGTCCTGAGACTGGTTTGATGCAGCTCTCCATGCTACTCTATCCTGTGCAAGCTTCTTCATCTCCCAGTACCTAATGCAACCTACATCCTTCTGAATCTGCTTAGTGTATCCATCTCTTGGTCCCCTTCTACGATTTTTACCCTCCAACACTAAATTGGTGATCCCTTGATGCCTCAGAACATGTCCTACCAACCGATCCCTTCTTCTGGTCAAGTTGTGCCACAAGCTCCTCTTCTCCCCAATCCTATTCAATACTTCCTCATTAGTTATGCGATCTACCCATCTAATCTTCAGCATTCTTCTGTGGCACCACATTTCGAAAGCTTCTATTCTCTTCTTGTCCAAACTATTTATCATCCATGTTTCACTTCCATACATGGCTACACTCCATACAAATACTTTCAGAAATGACTTCCTGACACTTAAATCTATACTCGATGTTAACAAATTTCTCTTCTTCAGAAACGCTTTCCTTGCCATTGCAAGTCTACATTTTATATCCTCTCTACTTCGACCATCATCAGTTATTTTGCTCCCCAAATAGCAAAACTCCTTTACTACTTTAAGTGCCTCATTCCCTAATCTAATTCCCTCAGCATCACCCGACTTAATTCGACTACATTCCATTATCCTCGTTTTGCTTTTGTTGATGTTCATCTTATATCCTCCTTTCAAGACACTGTCCATTCCATTCAACTGCTCTTCCAAGTCCTTTGCTGTCTCTGACAGAATTACAATGTCATTGGCAAACCTCAAAGTTTTTATTTCCTCTCCATGGATTTTAATACCTACACCGAATTTTTCTTTTGTTTCCTTTACTGCTTGCTCAATATACAGATTGAACAACATCGGGGAGAGGATACAACCCTGTCTTACTCCCTTCCCAAACACTGCTTCCCTTTCATGTCCCTCGACTCTTATAACTGCCATCTGGTTTCTGTACAAATTGTAAATAGCCTTTTGCTCCCTGTATTTTACCCCTGCCACCTTTAGAATTTGAAAGAGAGTATTCCAGTCAACATTGTCAAAAGCTTTCTCTAAGTCTACAAATGCTAAAAACGTAGGTTTGCCTTTCCTTAATCTTTCTTCTAAGATAAGTCGTAAGGTCAGTATTGCCTCACGTGTTCCAGTGTTTCTACGGAATCCAAACTGACCTTCCCCGAGGTTGGCTTCTACTAGTTTTTCCATTCGTCTGTAAAGAATTCGTGTTAGTATTTTGCAGCTGTGACTTATTAAACTGATAGTTCGGTAATTTTCACATCTGTCAACACCTGCTTTCTTTGGGATTGGAATTATTATATTCTTCTTGAAGTCTGAGGGTATTTCACCTGTTTCATACATCTTGCTCACCAGATGGTAGAGTTTTGTCAGGACTGGCTCTCCCAAGGCCGTCAGTAGTTCCAATGGAATGTTGTCTACTCCGGGGGCCTTGTTTCGACTCAGGTCTTTCAGTGCTCTGTCAAACTCTTCACGCAGTATCGTATCTCCCATTTCATCTTCATCTACATCCTCTTCCATTTCCATAATATTGTCCTCAAGTACATCGCCCTTGTATAGACCCTCTATATACTCCTTCCACCTTTCTGCTTTCCCTTCTTTGCTTAGAACTGGGTTTCCATCTGAGCTCTTGATATTCATACAAGTCGTTCTCTTATCTCCAAAGGTCTCTTTAATTTTCCTGTAGGCAGTATCTATCTTACCCCTACTGAGATAAGCCTCCACTATCTAGATTAGATTCAGTTTTTGTTCCATAGACACAAACATGAGATGATTCTCAGGATGTGGAGCATGTGACAAAGCATAACATAAAAAACATAGAACATGTAAATATAATACTTGCTTCCCTGATCATTTGCCAGGAGAATGCATTACAGTAAACTGGAATTGCTATTATTTACAGAATTAATACTGGCCCAACTGTCCCTGTTAAGATATTATCTACAGAGTAGGAGGAGTTGCTTACCAAAAAGTGTTTCAAACACTTATTTTTATCCATTTTGGTTGGAGTATGCCACAGTTGTTTTTGTAAATTACTGTGTAGGAAAAACCGCAACCAGCCACAAATTTTCCTGGAGTGATTTCATTATACCATTACTAGCTTCGGGCCTAAGCCCATAATCAGATGGTAGTGTTGACTCATTTGCAAATTTTACATTTCTGTACTTTGCTAGTTGCACACTTTTACTGTTGTTCATTATGTTCACTTTGATATACTTTGGAATCACCTTTTCAGCTGGACCCTTTCTGTTAAATGCTACAGCAAGGATTATTTTTAATAGTTGAATTTCTATTTAACTGACAGGGTAATAATGACATTATTTTATTCATTTTGATTGAAGGACACCTCAGCTGCTTTCGTAAATTACACTGTATGAAATACTGCAATCAGCCGCAACACATGATTACAAAAGTGCAGACACACACACACACACACACACACACACACACACACACACACACGCACACACGCGCGCGCGCGCGCGCGCAATACTTGTTATAGTATTTAACAATAAGTATCTAGCTGAAAGAGTGATTCCAAAGTATATCAAAGTGAACAACAAGAACAGTAAAAATGCAAACTAGCAAAGGCACAAACGTAAAACTCGCACATTAGTCCACACTGCCATCTGGCGATGAACTTTAAACTAGTAACTGTATAATAAAATCACTTCAAGAAAACTTGTGGCTTGTCGCAGTATTTCCTACAGTGTAACATTAAAATTTTGTTTAAACAGTGCTTTATCTGAAACCCAGGTTTTAACAGTTGCTGGCAATTTATTGAAAATATGTATTCCTGAATATTGGACCTTTTTTGGAACAAGGAAAGTTATTTTAGGTCTTTATGTACATTGCTCTTATTCCTAGTATAGATATTATGTACTGAGCCACTGATTGGAAACAGAGACATTATATGCAACAACTTTTGTTAAGGAATAAATATACTGAAGCAGTATTTAGAATAGCCAGGTCTTTGAATAGGTTTCTACATTATTTTGCACCCTAAAACTTTTGCTCCGTTTGGCTAGCTATCCTTGGGTTACATGATCCCACATGATGTAATAGAATAAAAGTAAGCAAAGTATGCATGTTTTTTTTTTTTTTTTATCTGACATCATTCACACTGCAAATACAGGCTTGTTTAGGCAGTTCAGCAATTCTGTGGCACACCCTTCCCAACTGAATTTATTATCAAGCTTCAATCCCAAAAATTTAACACTGTCAACCTCTTCTACCTGCATGCCTTCAAATGTCACACGTGAACTACAAGTTCAGAACCTTGGGAATTATGAGTGTACTAACATAGACAAATGAGGCAGTTATTTTCCTTTGGTGAACAGCAACAGATCTCTGAGGCACATGGGGGGCAAAAATATAAGAACACAACTACTAGTGACAAGGTGAAAATTTCAATCTAACCATAGCAGAATTTGCTTTGTTAAAGCTATTCAGAAATGTCTGCAAGAGGACACAAATTACATGATAAAATAGAAATTTATGTTGGGTAAACTTCAAATTTCTTCTCTTATGATGGCAAATGGTTATTTTAAGGAAAATTCTACAAGAAATCAGGGATGTTCTTTTAATATTTTTTTTTCAAATACTTGTTTAGCTAAAAAAGTGAACCAGAAACACATATGTAATACTGACAACAAATTCTGGAAGTAATGCCAAGTGTGTATTTGGCATACAATACTAAAAAAAATACAGGATGCTCTTTCAGTGGAAATGGTTAAAGGTGAAAGAAAAACAACACAGAAGAAATTTGTATAATTATCTATGGCATGTGCACTGAGGAAAGTGTTTCCCAAAATTGGAGTATAAATTCCATCTTCACAACAATATCAAATGCCGTTTGTTCAATGGCCAGAAGAATTTCCCTTAATTTCATTTCCAAAGCATCTAAAGTGGGGATTTTGTGCGAACCTTTTACATGTGCTGCAATGGAACTGTGTTCGGTTGCCCTGTACAGTCAGAGATGTCCTTTTCTTGGTAGTGGCATAATTTTCCACCAGTGTGTCTTAAAATTGTGTATTTATTCTGTATATTTGGTCTATTTCACAATACAGGAATTATACAATAACTGCAAAACAATACAACTATAACTCTAATATACAAAATGTTCACATTAATTGGCACCAGTGCCATAGAGTATTCATTGGATTTTCATAAGGCAGAGGAATGAATACAACAGACCATTTGAAAGTTATGAGTGAAATAATGGATTAGAGAAACAATTGCAAATTACCACTTTACTGATGATTTACAGATTTTAAGTAAGCTGAGTAGCAAGGCTTCCATCAGACTTCACCAGGAAATTCAAAACAGCCTGAGATATAAAAAGGACTGGGACAGGAGCTAACTGCAATAATAGAACACACACACTTAAAATTTTGTTGGTAGGCAGGTAAGTAATCAACAGATGACTGTAGGAAGTTTCAGAGACCACTTTTACATAATGCTAAGCAAACAGGCTGTAGTAGCTCTTGATATATGCCAAAATGTTATTTTTCAAATCATTTTAGGAAGACAAATGTATCCCTCGTGACTGGGAATGAAGCAAAGGATCAACAAGTGTAGAAAATATTGCCAATAACCCTCTAGAAGCCAATTTGGATGAACTGCACAATGTTTCAGTTCACACATTTAATGCTTCTGTGAATCAGCATGTCTACTCCGACAAAATTATATCTGCTACAGTGCAGCCACTCCACAAGAAAGGAGAGAAAATGTAAGGCACAATCATCCTACCCACTTCTGACTACACACACTAAAATCCTCAGCAAACTGCTGCACACATCAATAAGTATCTTGACAAACTTGAAATCATTAGAATGTGCATTGCAGAAAGCTATGTCCATAGCTGAGCCTACACAGTAATTCAAGAATTATGTTCTGCAATCCTTCGACAAAAATATGTCACCAGTTGTCATATTTTATTGCCTTTCAAAGGCATTTCAATATGCAGATCACAAAACATTTCCTCACAAAGCATATCACTACAACATCGGAAGGGTTATGGGAAACAGACCTACCTACAAGAACAAGCTAGTTTCGTATGTGAGCAGTTAAGTGGATCTGTCGGTATTTCTACATTAATCTGTACCTTAGGAAGTTCACTGTACTGAACTTGAGCAAAATTTACTACAGCCTATCTACTGTAATAATAGGAGATGCCTATCCTGCACAAAAACTGGCAAGTACAACACGTACAGTAAAGCAGTTACCAATCCAAAGACTGTTTTTAACATCACAGCATATGGTCCTCTTTGAATTTGTATGCCACTTCCTTCCTCCAACCTTTGAGCTGACTCCACAGCCATGTAAAGGAGGACCTACAGTTAACATTGTGCAACTCATCATTTTTCACATTAACAAGTATTGCCATATTTGAAAAAAGTGATGAGTGACATAAAAACTGGGGACCGAACCCAAGACATTTGGATTTGTAGTCTGGTGTTTTATCACTGGGCCACCAGCCCACACTTCTCCAAACGAACGGGAGGAAAAATCACATTGTTGATAGCTTAAAAGTTTTGCACAGCTACATTCCCCATTCTAAAAGTTCTAAATAGTGGAGTCCTTAATGCTACAAATACTGTATGTTCCAGGTACTTCCATTATATTTTTAACTACATACATAATATTCTCGGGAAATTTACCAATATAAAAAAAATTTCCATCTTCAGTTTTCCTCAAACATCTGTGTTTGAAGTTTATAGTCCCTGTTTTAAAAGTCAAACACATAGTAAACTATTCCTTTGCAAAATAATATTGGAATAATGATACTAATCCTTTTCATCTTAGTGCCTGCACAACTAACTTCAACAGAAAACAGGCATTATGCCAATTCAACTATCAATTACACACAAAAAAATTTCATAGAAATGTTCTTGACGTATGCAACCAATGTATGCAACTGCTTCTTGAAGTTTAACTGTTATAGCTTGCTGCACATGTGGTCCATGTAATTAATTGAGCTATTTAAATTCTAAGCCACTAAGAGAAGTAAATTATTGATAATGCACTGATCAGTGAATGGAAAACTAGACACACATGTAAATGCACCATGCAAAACTTAAGGAAACATTTGAAAGGATCAGGTACATTATCTGGGGGTTAAAAAAAAATTACAACAGTTATTTTTTATATCAAAATATTCATTCCACTTCTAAGTTACATTTAATTAATACAATGGACAATTTGTAAATCCGGACCATAATTATAAAAAGCTCAGAATGCTTTACTGCAATAAATGAACTCAGACAGGGTTTAACAAAATATTTTTTTCAGCACCTTATTCTCCCAAAAGAACTTGCAGCCACATTCTGAAACATTACCTAAAAGTACTTTTAATACTTCCATAATAAAAACAAGCTATTAATTGTGCTGTAACCTTGTTTCCAACAGGAGAGATTATATATTTCTTCTTTAAGATTAATTTTTAAGGGATAAATTTACCTATAACCAAAACAAACTCAAAAGCAGTATGAAAGTAAGTAAAAATATATTTCTCGTATCCATTATTACTCTACCTCTCAGATAAAAAAATGTGTCAATACAATTAATACTCTCTTCAAACTAAAAAAACCTTTAAGCAACAAGATTATATGCAGAAAGAGAGAATAGCTGCTACACTAGCACCAAGTTATTGATTTCAGTCATTCGCACTGCAGCTTAATTTTATCATTTATAGTTACAGACAAGTCGCATTTTCTAACTTCAAAACTTGAAAATCACACTATTCAAACCATTGTACAAATAACAGAAATACTCTGATATATGGAGACAGTATGATGTTTATCAGAATAGTATTAAGAGAAACGAAAAATTGCTTTAAATATGGCTAAGTTATATATATCACAAACATGAGTGTTAAGACATGGCTGTCAGTCTTGAGACCAGAAAATAATTTATACATAAATATGGCAAAATCAAAAAGTGGGGGTGTTTATGCTACACAACATTTGCAGAATCATGTCAATTCTGTTCTTAAATGCAAAGATTTTTAACAAAGTCTAATATAAAGATTTGGACAAAATCTTTTATAAAATAATCAGTTTAGTGGAAACAGTGATATAAATATTGGATATTCACACTAGATACTTGGCACATCATGATTTCCTATAGCTGTTTAAAATCACAAATGTTGGATATAAGCCCCAACCATTTACTGAAATAAAGTTCATTAATTATAATGAAGGTAATGTTTGCACTTCAATATATTTAATTTTGCCAAGTTTTGTCAGGCTGCACATAATTTAATAAGTCTTAAAACGTTTCAGCCTTACACAAATGACAAGAACGACACCAATGCAGTTACGTGTATATTGCAGTCAGTCAGAGAGAGAGAGAGAGAGAGAGAGAGAGAGAGAGAGAGAGAGAGAGATTTCAACAAAACCTCATGATTTCCTTTATAGCTTACTGCTTGCAGGTACATATAGCTCAGAACTGAAGCACTAACATTCAACAAATCATTATCCTATAAGGATGCAAACATGTCAACTGCTGCAAGCTGGAATGCTAACATTACACTGTCATCATACTTACAGCTGAATGACCAGAAGGCTAACAAGACTTCTTGCTTACTGATTACTAAATGTATGAAGAAAGAAATGAACTGCTTAAAGCTTAACAATTCTTTCTTACATGTACCTGTCCATATATCCATTTGTCCTTCGTTCCCCAAATTAATACAAATACACACAACACTAATGGTCACTCATCATAAGACGACAGGTGGGGGGCAACTTTCTGTTGATTTATGATACCATGGAAGTATCTTACTACAGTCAATATCATTTGCAACGATTGGAATATTACATTACAAATGCAACAAAACATTCGGATATGCCTATTCCATAACACTGCCTAGAATGGATCCTCAAAATTATCTAGTGTTTAAAACGAACACTAAACACACGCACTGTGATTGCACATCGAGTTCCCATTAAGTTCTTGAAATCTAACAGCATATATTCTAACAAGCACTAAATATTTAAAGTTTCAATTTATTTAATTTTCGGCAAACCTGTTACTAAAACTTTGAATACAAATACTGAAAATGAACTCACTATAATCAAAGTTTTCGCAGCTTAAAACAGCCTGCACCTGCCGGATTTCTTCTTCTTGACTTGAAGAGCGGCTCTTGTTGCTGTTTCAAAAACTTCACGTACTCCTTCCTTGCTTTTTGCAGAACATTCAAGATAGGCAAATGCATTTATTTTTTCTGCCATGGCCCTTCCTTCTGCTGGTTTTACAGGTTCCTGCTTCATTTTACCAAGCTCCTTGATAGTGTGTGGATCACTTCTCAGATCTTTCTTGTTTCCAACCAAGATGATAGGAACGTTTGGGCAGAAGTGTTTTACTTCTGGAGTCCACTTTTCTGGTATATTTTCCAAGGAATCAGGCGAATCGATGGAGAAGCACATAAGAATAACATCGGTATCTGGATATGACAAAGGCCGAAGCCTATCATAATCCTCTTGACCAGCTGTATCCCACAAAGCCAATTCGACTTGTTTGCCATCAACTTCAATATCGGCTACGTAGTTTTCAAATACTGTGGGCACATAGACTTCTGGAAACTGATCCTTGCTAAACACAATCAAAAGGCAAGTTTTACCGCATGCACCATCACCTACAATTACTAGTTTCTTACGAATAGCAGCCATGATATTCGGAATGGTGGCAAAATTACTTTTATGACACGAAACTACAAAACGTTGCTCAGGTCCTAACGACCACCGACCCGAACGACAGCGAATGAGTCACTATTGCCAACAGCTGTGACAAAAGACTGACGACATTTCACAAAACCGGATATTCCTTCGTAATTGCATACTGTATCGTTACTTACTGGGCATTTGATGTTTAGTGAAAAATATCTTTTTTTACGTACCGGCTATAATAAATGAAATGTTCGCTACTAACTAAGTGACAACCCCAAGCACTATTCTTAAAACCTAAAAGCCACGCCCATTTCGAGCAGAACTATGCGAGGGAGGGGAAGTCTAGGCAGAAGGGAGGTGGAAAAGGGCGTATGTAGAATTTGTAACCGATCGTTGCTTTTGTTATGAATTGGCATTGCGTTAAGATAAAGCAGCGTTTTGAGATATGTTCAGCAATTTTAAAGATAGCCCCCAATTAATTACTTTTTTATTAGCACCCTATAATGTAGAATTTGTAACGGAACGTTGCTTTTGTTATGTATTGTCATTGCGTTAAGATAAAGCAGCATTTTGAGATATGTTCAGCAATTATAAAGATGGCCCCAATTAGTTACTTTTTTATTAGCACCCTATAATGATAAAAGTACTTTGTATGCGATATGTGGCCACTGTTAAAATCACAATGTCTGAAGCTGTTCATATCAACAAAAAAGTGCTCGAAATTACCAATTCTTCGCTCTTATCTCGGGTCTGTAGCCCCCCTCCCCCCCCTCCCCTGCGACAAAAATTTTATTAATCTTGAACTAGAAATATTTATTGTGTGGGATCCTGACTTTGTAAGCAAAAGTTAATTAGCGCATGATACCATTTCATTAACTACCGTTCAAATTATTTTGCATCAAATGTGCTATGAATGAGTTCATTGCCCGTTGCTGACCCTCTGAAACAGTAAGTTGAGTTGTGTGTCCAGGGAAAGTAGAGGAATAGTAGCAAATATTGCAGAATGCTTCTACAACGAAAAATTATATGTATTTTTCCTTTTAAATCTGTTGCTGATTCTAACCTACAGCAGTTAGCATAACGCCTACAGGGAAGATAGTTATTTTCTAGGATTCATCCTGAGGAATCATTAAACATCCTAATTTAAGATAAGTACCCTGTAGAACAGTTCATAATGTGAGGGACGTTTCGTGCTATACAGTCACTGTAAGGAGACTTGTAAAGAAACATATTAATGCGTAATAGGTGTAGATAAAGAGATGTTGAATGAAACACATTTGGTTGTTAAGGGAGCAATACATGAAGGCTTCAATTACTACCACAGCAGAATATTGTCAAATGATCCTTCACAAAATCCAAAGAAATTGAAGTCATATGTAAAGGCTGTTGAGTGGCGCCAAGGTTATTATCTAGTCCCTAGCGAATGAGACGGGAATTGACATTGAGGGGTAGAAAGCAAAAGCTGAAAATTCTTAACTCCATTTTCAGATGTTCCTTTACAAATCAAAACCCAGGGAAATTGCCCCAATTTAAACCCCATCACTGAAAATATGAGTGAAATAAGTATTAGTGGAATTGGTGTTGAGAAACAGCTGATAGCATTAAAACTGAACAAAGCTCCAGACCCTGATGAAATCCCTATCAGATTCTATACTGAATTTGCAACTGAGTTAGCCTATCTAACTATAATCTATTGTAGATCCATCAGAGGCTGTTCCCAGTTCTTGGAAGAAAACACAGGTCACACCCATCTACAAGATGGTGATGATGTCCTCCTCGCCGTGTCCGGCAACAGCGACTCCATCAATCTTCTCTGTCCTTCTTGTGGTAGGCTCGGATGTGGCTCGTGAATCCGAATTTCGCTTTGAATATCCTGTTGCATGAAGCACAGTGAAGTTGACCAGCAGAGTTGTAAGTATACGTGTAGACAGGCTTGAGCTGAGATTTTCGGAGCTCTCTTTTAGCATCCAGGTTCATTAGACGCTTTTGCTCGAATTGTTCAATGCTCTTATGTACAGTTGATCGCCACTCCGATCGGCGCAATGCTAGCTCCTCCCAACGGTTGCTTGGAATGCCACAGGCTGCAAGGTGGCGTTTAATCATGTCTTTATATCGCAGGTGTTGACCACCTTTCCTCCTCTTCCCGCACGAGAGCTGCGAGTAGAACACCGTTTTAGGTAGCCTACTGTCATCCATGTGTACTATGTGACCACTCCATCTCAGTTGATGTTTCATTATTAAAGCTTCAATACCAGCCAGTTTCTCGCGGCGCAAAATCTCCGTGTTTGGGACACGGTCTTCCCATTTGATGCGCAGAATTGATCTCAGACATCGAAGATGAAATTTATCTAGCTTCTTAATGTCGGCTTTGTAACAGCACCAGGTTTCCGAGGCATAGAGTAAGGTGGATAATACTACTGCTTTGTAGACTGCAGTTTTTGTTTGTAGTTTGAGATCATGTGATTTCCATACTCGGTCATTAAGCTTACCGAAGTCTGAGGCTGCGTTGGCTATATGTGCTGCGATTTCCGTTGTCAGGCTGTTGTCACTTCTAATTTGGCTTCCCAGGTATTTGAAATTTGGCACATTTTGCCAGGGTTTGTTATTTATCTCAATACTGGAGTCATCTGCATTAAGACCTCTAAGTGGCTGTTTGAGAACTTGCGTCTTAGTGATGCTAATGGCTAAGCCAAATCTTCTGCAGGGGGCATTTAGCAGATTTATGTAAGTCTGAAGAGTTTCGCAAGAATTAGCCATCATGCATACATCATCTGCGTAGAGAATCTCTAAGATGGATAGTTTGGTTACCCGACTTTTTGTTCTGAGGCGAGAGATGTTGAAGACACTTTTGTCTGTCCTTGTGTCGAGACTAATTTGATTACTACAGGCTTTGGTCGCGTCTCTCATAACAACTGCGAAGTAAAGTGAGAAGAGTGTGGAAGCCAGAACACAACCTTGTTTTACACCGCATGTCACGGGAAACTGTTCTGAGAGCTTGTCCTCATGGCGGATTTTTGCCATCATGTTTTCATGAAACTGCCGAATCAAACTGACAATTTTGTCAGGGCACCCAGTTTTCTTTAGTATGATCCAGAGAGCTTCCTGTGGGACACGATCAAAAGCTTTTTCCAGGTCTACAAAGCACATGAACAAAGGCCGATGTTGCTCTAAACTTTTCTCTTGCATTTGTTTGACAACAAATATGGCATCCACTGTGCCTCTGTTTGGGCGAAAGCCACACTGGGTCTCTGGTAGCAGTTTTTCTGCAAAGTGTGTTAACCGGGTGTTAATTATGTGGGAAAGGACTTTTCCCGCTGCTGAGAGAAGAGAAATGCCCCTGTGGGAGCTGCAGTCTGATATGTCACCCTTGCCTTTATAGATCTTGGAAATACAAGCATCTTTCCAGTCTTGTGGGATCATTTCATACTCCCAAATCCTTAAGATCAGAGCAAACAATGGTTTCTTGATGTTTGGCCCCCCATATTTATATAGCTCTGATGGCAAGTTATCTAATCCTGCTGTTTTGTCATTTTTCAGCTTAGCCAGTGCTGAAACGAATTCATCGTAGGAAGGGGCATCCGCAAGTTGTTCCTCGACTGGCAGGTCTTCAAGTGCTTCTATGTATGGAATATCTGTTGTCTGATGGTCGGGATTAAGAACGTCATTAAAATGTTCTGCCCACCGAGACAGGATGTCACTCTGTTGCATCAGCCGACAACTTTTATCTTTGTTATAGACTGGTGCTATCTTCCCAACTCTTGGACCAAAGATAGTTTTCAGGGACTCAAAGAATCTGCCCGTTTGGTGTGTGTCGGCACATAACTGTATTTCATTTGCTTTATTTGCCCACCAACTGTCTTTGAGAGCACGTACCTTCACTTTCAGATTGTAATGCGCTGCTCTACACTTGTTATCATCAGGGGTGCGAAGAGAGGTTCTGAAATCATTAATTGGCTGTCTGATCTCTGGATCTGAGTCGTCAAACCAGTCCTGGTGCTTCTTCTGAGGCTTTCCCAAGACTTCTGAAGCACAGCCACGCAGTCTGCTAGCGTATGCACTCCACTGTTCATCTACAGGGGCAGATTCAGATATCAAAAGGCCATCGACACCAAATTTTTCATCCAGTTTTGCTCTCATAGTCTGATCATTGGCCAAGATTTTGCAGGACAATTTTGTGTGAAGCTCGGCGTGGTGCCTTCAAAGTTATCTATAATTTGGACCTCACGAGTCGATGGTCTGTCCATCCCTGAGCGCCGCTCATTGCGCGTGTGACCAGTACGTCACCAAGATCTTTTTTCCGTACTATCACATAATCCAGAAGGTGCCAGTGTTTAGATCGCGGATGCATCCATGTCGTTTTATATTTTTCAGGCAGACGAAAATATGTATTTGTCAGACAGAGTTCAAACTCGGCACATAGAGTTAGAAGATCCAAACCATTCGAGTTGCGTTTTCCAATCCCATGGCGACCGAGGACTCCATTCCAAGCACTGAAATCATTCCCAACACGAGCATTAAAATCACCAAGTATCAGAAGTTTATCTGCAGAAGGAATATCCCTAAGGACATGTCGGAGGTCTTGGTAGAACGTTTTCTTCTCTTCATCCGGAGATGGCAATGTAGGTGCGTATACATTGATCAAGTGAAGATATTTCTTGGATGCCAGGTTTTGAAGACTGAGTGTTATTTTTCTGTCACTGATACCTTTTGGGAGTTCTGTTAGTGAACATGCCAATTTATTGCGTATGGCAAAGCCTACCCCACTTTACGTCCTTTCAGTGGATGATTTTCCACTCCAGTAGTAGGTATAACCTCCGAGCGGTTCACATCACTGTCCAGAGTCACTAAGATGTGTTTCACTTATGGCAGTAATGTCGATGTTATATCTAGCCAATTCCCTTGCGATAAGTCCTGTCTTTCTCTCTGGGCACTGATTATGGTCGTTATCCTGTAAAGTACAGACGTTCGAGACTCCAATCATTAGATATTTAAGGTAACTGTTTATTTTATTATTTTTTGACCACATATGTTAGTGAACAAGTGATCGCAGTTTGCCACTTGTGCTGGGTTGAGACGGGCTATGTTTAGGCCACCTTTTCTAGGCCCCTCCCTGGATTAGGGAAAGCAGAGCGATCCTAAATAGGGCTGCTTTGTCGTCTGACGAGCTGCCGAACCAGTCCTCTCGTCTCTCACGAGTACCAGGACGACCATCACCGTCTGACCACCTAACATGCAGAGCACCAACTAAGGTTCAAGTACACCAAACCCTTGCCTCACCATCAGTACTCCATCGCCGCAGGACTTTCAAAGCTCATAGTCCATTGAAACTTTGCCAGAGTCATCTGCACGTGAAGGTATTTAAAGTGGACAAGCAGTTGTGCAGATGCAGATCCACTCTCTCGTCCTCTGCCTCTGGTTGGCAGTGGATCGTAGGGCCGATACGACTGGCAAGAGGCAGGGGATGCAGTGAATGGCCATATGCCACTGGAAGTATCCTGACATACGCCCTTAAGGCACATCACAGGTGCCTTGCTTCGTCGGTACAGAAGCCGTGAGTGTTTACCTATCGATATTACCCGCCTCCTACACCGATGAAGAGACTGACAGAAGGGAAGAAGGAAAGGGAAGGGACTGGAAGGGAAAGGGAGGAAAGGACGGTAGGTCGTTGTGAGGCACACTTCGTCTGGCTCCTATGCTGAGACCTGACCGGCTAGGTTGAACCTGCCAGTAGCTACGCTACCACCGGTATAGCTCTCAGCATCACAGGAACACGCAAACTCTCCCACCCGCACAGACAGTGCTACGATAAGGTGGTGCCTCCAGGGAGAGCCATCTACAATAACGATAGTAGAAATGACCCACAAAACTGCTTTCCAATATCCTTGACATCGATGAGTTGTAGAATGTTAGAACATATTCTGAGCTCAAACATAACAAGGTATCTCAATCAGAATTACCTTCTCCATGCCAACCAGCTTGAATTCCAGAAACATTGATCATGTAAAGCCAACACACACTTTTCTCACACGACATACTGAAAGCTTTGGATCAAGGAAGTAAGGAAGATGCAGCATTTCTGAAAAGTATTTAACTCCATAACACACCTACGGTTATTGTCAAAATAACGATCATACCATTACGAAATTTGTAACTGGATTGAGAACTTTTTTTTTTTTTTTTGGCAGGGAGGACGCAGCATGTTATCTTGCATGGAGCATCATTGTCAGGCATAGAAGTAACTTTGGGTTTGCCCTAGGGAAGTGTGTTCGGGCTCTTCCTTTTAATGTTTTATATTTATGACCTTGCAGACAATATTAAGAGTAACATCAGAATTTTTGCAAATGACACAGTTGTCTATAATGAAGTACTGCCAGGGGGAACAACAACATCAACAACAACAACAACAACAACATAGTATCCGCTGACAATAATATCAATGATTCTCATTTGGAATTGGCAAACTCATACAAATACTTGGGTGTCACACTTTGTAGGGAGAATATTGCTGAAGTGGGTGGGATCCACATCAAATAGCACTAACAGGGGACATTAAAAATATACAGAGAAGGGCAGCAAGTATGGTGACAAATAATTGCATGGCGTGTTAGAGTTACATTCAGACATATGTTCCGCTGTCTGCCTGCTTAGCTTAGTGGTAATGTGCTTGCCTCTCATGCAGCGTGCCCAGGTTCGATTCTCAGCTGGGTTGGAGATTTTCTCCGCTCGTGGACTGGGTGTCGTGTTGTCTGCATCGTCATTTAATCCTCATCACTGGTACGCAAGTCGTCCAATGTGGCATCGACTGAAATAAGACTCACACTTGGCGGCCAAAATTGCCCGGATGGGGCCTCCCAGCCAACATGCCATACAATCATTTCATTTCATATATTCCACTTGTAACAAACCACTTATAATGAAAAAAATGCATTACAAGGGAAAATTTTATTTCACAGGGACCTATGAAAGGACATTTTAAACTTTGTCATGGAATTTTTCATTCCCATCTTTGTACTAATTGTGCTTTTTTTTTAAAGTAACAACAGAGTGTACAATGTCATATCACTATTATAGATTTATATTTCTTTATCAGCTGTCATGTAGGCCCTACATGATATGGGTTATGTCAGGTATACATAACAATTATAGTGAACAATGGAAATTCTAGGATGGAATATCACAATATTTTGAAAAGGAAAGTTGCTACTCACCATAGAGCAGAGATGCTGATCACAGTGAGGCACAACAAACAAACAAACACACACACACACACACACACACACACACACACACACACACACACACACCTGCAGCCTCCGGCAACTGAAACCACACTGCCAGTGGCAGTGCAGTCGTGTGTGTGTGTGTGTGTGTGTGTGTGTGTGTGTGTGTGTGTGTGTGTGTGTGTATTTGTTATATTTTTGACAAAGGCATTGCTGGCCGAAAGCTTTATTTGTGTCAGTCTTTTTGTTGAGCCTATCTGCGACTTAGCATCTCCGCCCTCCACCTTATGATGAGTAGCAACGTTCCTTTTCGTGATGTTGTAATAATTATAGTAAACAGATTTAGATACATATATAAGGGCCAAGTGTATACAACACATTCCATATTTACTGAAAACACAATAAACTATACTAATAATTGATTGGAGAAATGAAACTTAAAAATATATGACACAATGGACTCAATAATTGTTGTTACTGTGGCCTCCAGTGTGTAAGCCTTTTCATCTCCAAACAACTACTGCAACCTAGATCCATTTGAACCTGCTTCTTGTGTACTTCCCTTGGTCTCCCTGTACAATTTTTACTGTGCACACTTGATTCCTTCACCTAATTGACAATTCCTTGATGCCTTACATGTATCCTTTTAACTGTACCCCTGTTTCAGTCAAGTTGTGCCATAAATTCTTTTTGTCCCCAATTCAGTTCCATACTTCTTCATTCATTACTCAATCTTCTCATTTAATCTTCAGCAGTCTTGTATAGCACCATTTTTAAAAAGCTTCTATTCTGTTCATGTCTGAACTACTTATCATCTATGCTTCACTTTGCAAGGCCACACTCCTGACAAATACCTTCACAAAAGATTTTCTAACACTTCAATTTATATTAGATGTTAACAATTTCCTATTTTTCAGAAATGCTTTTTCTGTAGCCAGTCTACATTTTATATCCACACTACTTCAGCCGTCATCAGTTATTGTACTACCCAAATATAAAAATTCATCTGCTACTTTAAGTCTTGTTCCGCAGTCTTATTTCCTCAGTACTTCCTGAGCCATTACCCTTGTTTTGCTTTTGTCGATGCTCATCATACAACTTCTTTTCGAGACAATATCCATACCTTTCAACTGTTCTTCTAAGTCCTTCGCCATCTCTATCAGAATAGCAATGTCATCATCTAAACTTAAAGTTTTATTTCTTCTCTGTTAACTTTAATTCTTTTTCCAAATTTCTCCTTTGTTTCCTTCATTGCTTGCTCAACATACAGACTGGAAAACATTGAGACTAGATATGACCCTGCCTCACTCTCTTCTGAACCTCTGCTTCTCTTCCATGTTCTTTGTTTCTAACAGCAGTAGTCTGGGTTTTGTGCAAATTGAAAATAAGTGATTATTCGAAGTATTTTATCCCTGCTACCTTCATAATTTCAAAGAGTGTAGTCGCATCAATACTGCCAAAAGCCTTCTCTATATCTACAAATGCTGTAAATATCATTTGCCTTTCTAAGATAAGTTGTTCCTATGTTTCTGCAGAACCTAAAGTGATCTTCCTTGATGTTGGTTTCCACCAGTTTCTGTAAGTAATTCATGTCCATATTACTACGTCTTATATCTAAAAACAAAGATGATGAGACTTACCAAACAAAAGCACTGGCAGGTCGATAGACACACAAACAAACACAAACATACACACAAAATTCAAGCTTTCGCAACAAACAGTTGCTTCATCAGGAAAGAGGGAAGGAGAGGTAAAGACGAAAGGATGTGGGTTTTAAGGGAGAGGGTAAGGAGTCTTTCCAATCCCGGGAGCGGAAAGACTTACCTTAGGGGGAAAAAAGGACAGGTATACACTCGCGCGCGCACACACACACATATCCATCCGCACATACACAGACACAAGCAGACATTCTTTTCTGCTTGTGCCTGTGTATGTGCGGATGGATATGTGTGTGTGTGTGCGCGCGAGTGTATACCTGTCCTTTTTTCCCCCTAAGGTAAGTCTTTCCGCTCCCGGGATTGGAAAGACTCCTTACACTCTCCCTTAAAACCCACATCCTTTCGTCTTTACCTCTCCTTCCCTCTTTCCTGATGAAGCAACTGTTTGTTGCGAAAGCTTGAATTTTGTGTGTATGTTTGTGTGTCTGTTGACCTGCCAGCACTTTTGTTTGGTAAGTCTCATCATCTTTGTTTTTAGATATATTTTTCCCACGTGGAATGTTTCCCTCTATTATATTCATATTACTACGTCGTATTAAATTTATGGTTCGGTAATATTCACATCTGTCAGCACCTGCCTTCTTTGGCATTGGAATTATTACTTTCGTCTTGGGGTCTGATTGTATTTCATGTATCTCATATGTCTTGCATGCTAGGTGGACTAGTTTTGTCATGTCTGACTCTCACAAGGATCACAATAATTCTGGGGGAATGTTGCCTATTCCAAGAATGTTGTTTCAACTGAGTGCTCTGTCAGATTCTATGGGCAGTTCGTATCTCCCATCTCCACTGTATCTACTTTCCCTCTCCTTTCCATAATATTGTCATAAAGTTCATTTGCTATGTATAACCCTTCTACTCTCCCCTATGTACCATAGACCTTGTCATGGTGGGGTGCCTTGCGTAGCTCAATATACAGATAACCGTACTGTAAGTGCAACCAAAATGCAGGAGTATCTGTTGAGAGGCAGATAAACATGTGGTTCCTGAAGAGTGGTAGCATCGTCTTCAGTAGTTGCAGATGCAACAGTCTTGATGTCTGACTGATCTAACCCTGTAACATCAACTGTTATGGCTTTACTGTGCTGGTACTGTGAATGGCTGAAAGCAAGGGGGAACTACAACATTTATTTTCCATGGGGGCATGCAGCTCTACTGTGTGGTTGATGATGGCATCCTCTTGGTTAAAATAATCTGAAGCCTGTTTGGATCTGCAAGTGGGTACTACTCAGGTGGATGTCATGATCGGGAGAAAAAAAACTGGTAATCTATGGATTGGAATGTGGAGTGTTAGATGCCTTAATCGGATGGACAGGTTAGAAAATTTAAAAAGGGTTATGGATAAGGTGAAGAAGAATATTGTGGAGTTTAGAGAAGCTTGGTGGCAAGATGAACAGGGTGTATGGTCAGGTGAGAACTTATCTATAAATGCAAAATCAGATGATGGAGTTGGTCTAATAATGAATAAAAAATAGGAACACAAGAAAGCTACAAAGTACAGCATAGTGAATGTACCATTGTATCTAAGATATACATAAAGCCAACACACACACTTTGTAGTAGAAGTTTATATGCCAACTAGCTCTGCAGATGGAGATTGAAAAGATGTATGATGAAATAAATGGAGCCAAAAATTTGATTATGATGGGGGACTAGAATCTGATAGTAGATAATAGAAGAGAAGGGAAAATAACAGGTGAATATGGATTGGGGGAAAGGAATGAAAGAGGAAACTGCCTGGTAGAATTTTGCGTAGAATTAATTTAATCATTGCTAACACTTGGTTTAAGAAGCATAAAGATGGTTGTATATCCAAAAAACGGTAGCAACAGAGGAACCTACTACTGAACCAACAGCACGAAGAATCCTGTCAGCACCACCACCACATCCACTACCATTACCACCACCACCACCTCCGGCCACAGAAGCACCAGCAGCAACAACAGCAACTGAACCAACAACAACAGTAGCAGCAGCAACAAAACCATCAACAACAGTTGCAGCAACACAACACTGCCTAAGGAGGAGTCAAAGACAAGGTACATCTACATCATTAAATAAGGATTTTTTATGGCTTCAGACAAAAGAAATGGAAAAGATTGTGACAAATCAGCAAGAAAATTTGCAGATAAGTCACAACTACTATGGAAAAAGCAGCACATTACCAGGTAATGAGAAAAGAAAAAATACTTACAAAACAGTCAGGATAATGTGTCAGAATATTCAATGCCTCAGAAACAAAGTACTAGATCTAGAAGTAGCTTTAAATAATCTTGCTGATGTCTCTTGTATTTGTTTATCTGAACACTGGTGCAAGGCTAGTGAATTAAGTCTCATAAATATAAGCAAGTTTAATTTAGCAACACATTATTGCCGAAGTGTTTTTAAAAATGGTGGGGTATGCATTTACTCTAGAGAAGGACTGCAGTTCAAAGTGAAAACAGAATTGGACCATCTAAATATAGAAAAACATTTTGAATCATGTGCCATAGAGTTAAAAACTGAGGAGAAGAGTGAAAAACTAGTTGTCATTACAGTATATAGATCTCCACTGGGTGACAAAAACATATTCTTCAAAAAAATAGAAGCAGCATTAAACACTTTTTATAGTAATGAAGTGAAATTATTTTTATGTGGAGATTTTAATATTAACCTGTTAATTGAAAGTGATGAAAAAAGACAGCTTTTGAGTATACTCAGCAGCTTCCACATGAAACCACTCTTTACAGATGCCACCAGAATAACAGAACTGTCATCTTCTCTTTTAGACAATATTTTCTCAAATATGGAGAATGGTATCACTGAGCCACTGAACGTAAACTTAGGTCTTTCAGATCACAATACACTATTAACATACATAAATTACTCTATCCCCAAGGCAGTAAAATATAAGTGGGGATACAAAAGGCACTTCTATACAGAAAAAGTAAATACTTTCATCCAGTTGTTAGCTAATGAAACCTGGGAAGATGTCTTTGCACAAACTACAACCGAGGAATCTTTCAATGCTTTTTCTAGTACATTCATGTCCCTATTTGAGATGTGTTTCCCAAAAAAGCTCACAAAGATCAATGTCATGCCTAGGAACACAAGCCAGTGGATAACACCTGCTATTAGAGTATCTAGTCAAACACTAAAACATATCAGTCAACTCAAAAAAGATAACAAAGATGAACACTTCACAGATTATGTTAAGACATACAAGAAAATTTACAGGAAGGTGATCAAAAAAGCCAAGACAATGCACAATGACAGTCTAATTGCTGGGTCAGCAAACAAATCAAAAGCTATATGGAATGTAGTAAAAAAAGAAATAGGTCCAAGCAAAAATGTTAGAAATCCAGATGACTTTGTTTTAAAAGATGATCAAGGTGTGCTAGTCAGAAATCGTACTTTAGCAAATTACATTAATGACTACTTCATAAATAGTCCAATCAATCTGCATAAAAATTGTCCTAAGATTAGTAGAACATCAATCCCAGAAGAACGAAGTGTTAATTCATTATTGCTACCTCCCACAAACAAATTGGAAGTTAATCAAATAATAAAAACAATGAAGAATAAAATGTCCTCAGGGATTGACGAGATACCTTGCTCAGTCATGATGAGATGTGCTAGTGTCATATCAGACCCACTCTCACACATCATAAACATATCATTTTCTAAAGGTGTCTTTCCACAACGATTAAAAATTGCAAAAGTAAAACCATTGTATAAAAAGGGCAATATACATGAAGTGGGAAACTATAGACCAATAGCTTTATTATCGGTATTTTCTAAAGTAATAGAGACAGTCATGAAAGACAGAATTACAAATTACCTTGAGAAATTCAATCTATTGTCTGTAAACCAACACGGCTTTCGCAAAGGAATGAGTACAGAGTCAGCCATCACCCAATTCATTGAAAATATTGTAACGGGGCTAGATAAGAACAACAGTACAATAGGAATAAATTTGGACCTCTCAAAGGCATTCGATACTGTTCAACATGATATCCTGCTAGACAAATTAGAATATGTCGGTATACGAGGAGTAGCTAAAAAGTGGTTTCAGTCATATCTCCATACTAGGAAACAGGTAGTAGAAATTGCAACAACAAACAGTAAATACCAAAGTATTGTTTACAGATCGGATATTCAGACTGTGCCAATAGGGGTACCGCAGGGGAGTGTTCTAGGACCTCTCCTATTTCTTCTTTACATAAATGATATCAAGATTCCAGTAAATGGTACTCATAAAACCCTGTTTGCCGATGACACAAACATTGTAGTAACTGACATAAACCAGGTATTACCAACATCTGCAACCAGAGTTATAGAATATTTGCAAAATTGGTTTGAAGTGAACAAATTAACCATAAATATCTCTAAAACTAATTATATCCATTACAGGAAAGCAAAGTCACACTCTGATCTAGATCTCAGAATACAAAATAAAGAAATTGCGAGAGTTGCTACCACAAAATTCTTAGGTGTACATATAGATGAAAATTTAGACTGGAAATCCCATATCCTGTATCTCTCACGTAAGTTAAGCTCTGCTTGCTTTGCTTTACGCGTTATTAGCTTTGTATGTAGTAGGGAATATAGCAGAGCTGTTTACTTTGCTTATATACATTCTGCTATTACCTATGGCCTCATCTTCTGGGGTCATAGTAAGAAAAATCTCAAAACCATCTTCACTCTACAAAAACGAGCTGTTAGAATAATTACCAACAGTTCAAGGCTAACTCCTTCAAAGCAATTATTTAAACAGCTGAATATTCTACCCCTACCGTGCCTCTATATACAGAAAAGCGTAATTAATGTCAAACGAAATATTAACAATTTCCAATCCAACTTGGATCTACATACTTACAACACAAGAAAGTGCAATGACATTCATATAAAAAGAGTTAACAAGGCTTTGGCGCAGAAACAAACAAACATACAAGGAAGTAGATTGTATAACAAACTACTGGTAAAGATAAAAGAAATAAAAAAACTATCTTCATTTAAAGAAGCAGTATTCAAATTTTTAATGACCAACTGCTATTATAGTGTAAAAGAATACCTGGAATAGCTCCATAGTAAACAATTTTATTTATGTACTCTGTGCCAATAGTAATTTTTATCTGACTTGCTATGATCTAAATAAATAATATGTACAAAAGTGCTAGAATTGTATGTGTTATATCTAAATATCAACTGTGTATTCCATGTAAAAAGTCTTTCTCTCATACATCAATGTAAATAATCAAAGTTGTACATGCTATTTCAATGTGGTCTGATGTTATGTAGTCTACTATGCACATCTGTATTTTGTATAGTATTGTTCACCCTATATGTGTGTATATATATATATACTATGTATTTTTTTGATGAAATCCATGCAATGTAAATTGTCTCTGGATGAATAAACTACTACTACTACTATGTAGAAGAGATCTGGAGGCACAAAAAGGTTTCAGATTGATTATGTAATTTTAAGACAGATTATGGAATCAGATTTTAAACTGTAAGACATTTCCGGGGGCAGATGTGGGCATTGATCACAATTTATTGTTTATGAACTGCAGATTAAAATTGAAGAAATTGAAAAATGTAGGAAAATAAGGAGATGGGACCTGGATATGTTGGAAGAACCAGAGGCTGCTGAGAGCTTCAGAGGGTGTATTGGGCAATGAATGATTGAAACAGGAAACTTGAATACAGCAGAAGATAAATGATTAGCTTTGAGAGATGAAATAATGAAGGCAACAGATGGTCAAATAGATAAAAAGACAAGGCCTAGTAGAAATCCTTGGATATCACAGAAGATGCTGGATTTAACTGGTGAAGAGAGAAAATATAAAAATGCACCAAATGAAGCAGGCAAAAGAAATCTAAAAAATGAGCTAGGCGATAAATGCAAAGCAGGTAAGCAAGAATGGCTACAGGACACATGTATCTAGGGGAAAGATGGGTACTGCCTATAGGAAAATTGAAGACACATTTGGAGAAAAGAAAAGCAGTTGTATGAATATCAAGAACTCAGAAGAAAAACCTGTAGTAAGCAAGGAAGGGAAAGCTGAAAGGTGGAAGGAATATATAGAAGAACTATAAAAGGGAAATGTACTTGAAGGCAGTATTATAGAAAGATCAGAGGACGTAAATGAGGATAAGCTAGGAGATATGACACTGCAAAAAATATGACAGATTATGGAAAGACCTAAACCAAAACAAGCCCCTGGAGTAGGTGATATTCCGTCAAGACTACTGATATCTTTGGGAGAGAAAACCCTGACAAAACTATTTCAGCTGGTGGGCAAGATGTATGAAACAACTGAAATACCCTTCAGGCTTCAAGAAGGATGCAATAATTCCAATTCCGAAGAAAGCAGGTGTTGACAGACATGAATAGTACCAAACTGTTAGTTTAATAAGCCACAATTGCAAAATGTTAACATGAACTATTTACAGAAGAATGGAAAAAACTAGTAGAAGCCAACCTTTGGGAAAATTAATTTGGATTCCGGGGAAATGTAGGAACTCAAAGCAGCATTGACCCTATGACTTACCTTTAAGACATGTTAAGGAAGGACAAACCTACAATTATACCGTTCACAGATTTGGAAAAAGCTTTTAGCAATGTTGGCTGGAATACACTCTTTGAAATTCTGAAGGTTGTTGTTGTTGTGGTCTTCAGTCCTGAGACTGGTTTGATGCAGCTCTCCATGCTACTCTATCCTGTGCAAGCTTTTTCATCTCCCAGTACCTACTGCAACCTACATCCTTCTGAATCTGCTTAGTGTATTATTTATCTCCTGATAACGACATCCTCTTGAGTAGTCCCTGCCCGGAGATCCGAATGGGGGACTATTTATTCTGCATTTCTGCAGGGTATTCTGAAGGTAGCAGGGTTAAAATACAGGGAGTGAAAGGTTATATACAACTTATGCAGAAACCAAATGGCAATTAGAAGAGTTGAGGGGCATGAAAGGGAAGTGGTGGTTGAGAAGGGAGTGAGGCAAGGTTATAACATGTCCTTGATGGTATTCAATTTGTATATTGGGAAAGCAGTGAAGAAAACTAAAGAGAAATTTAGAAAAGGAATTAAAATTCGGGGAGGGTTGTAATAACTTTAGGTTTGCTGATGACACTGTAATTCTGTCAAAGACAGCAGATGACTTGGAAGAGCAGTTGAATGAAATGGACAACAACTTGAAAGGAGGTCATGAGATGAACATCAACAAAAGCAAAACAAGGGTAATGGAATGTAGCCAAATGAAATCAGGCAATGCTGAGTGAATTAGATTGAGAATGAGACTCTGGTAGTAGAAGATGGGTTTTGCTATTTGCACAGGAAAATAACTGATAATGATCAAGCAGAAAGGATATAAAATGCAGACTGGCAACAGGAAGAAAATTGTTTCGGAAGATAAAATAGGTTTAAGTATTAGGAGGCTTTTTCTAAAGGTATATGTCCGGAGTGAGGCCTTGTATGGAAGTGAAACATGGACAGTAAATATTTCAGACAAGAAGAGAATAGAAGATTTTGAAATGTGGTGCTACAGAAGGATGCTGAAGATAGATGGGTAGATCACGTATCCAACAAGGAGCTACAGAAAAGAGTTGGGGAGAAAAGAAGTTTGTGGTATAACTTGAATAAAAGAAGGGATCAGCTGATAGGACACATTCTGAGGCATTGAGGGATCACCAATTTAGTATTGGAGGCTCGTTTGGGGGGTAATAATAATAGAGGAAGAGCAAGAGATGAGTACAGTAACCATGTACAAAAGGCTGTAGGTTGCAGTAGTTATTCAGAGGCAGAGAGGCTTGTGCAGGATAGAGTAGCACAATTTGCATCAAATCAGTTCTTGTACTGAAGACCACAGCAATGGCAACAATCCTTCTATATATTCCTTCCACCTTTCAGCTTCCCCTCCTACACTTTGTATTTGTTTGTTATCTGAGCACTTGCTATTGATACAGCTACTTGTCTTTTCTGCAAATGTCCAACTAATTTTCACATTACCAACATTCTTATTTCCTGTAGTTATGCATAATTCTGCAGCCTTCTAGTCATTCCTGCTTAGCCGTTCTGCACTTCCTATCAGTCTTATTTTTAGAAATCGTTATTTCCTTTCACCTGCTTCATTTACTGCATTTCTGTGTTTTTTCCTTTGGTCAGTTGAATTCAGTAACTTCATTTCTAAGATTTTCCTACTACACTACATCATTTTACATGTTTGAACTTCTGCTGCCTTTACTGGATCAACTCTCTAAGCTACTTATTCTTCTCTTGTATACCTTTCCCCTACTTCAATCAGTCTCTGCTTAATACTCCCTCTGAAAGTCTCAGCAATCCTTGATTCTTTCAGTTTATCCAGATCTCTTCTTAATCTCATACAATACAGTACCTATACGAGTATACAGCTTATTAGTTATAACTCTCAACAACAACAAAAAAAACATGATAAGAGACCTTCAGAACAAATATATTTAACAGTCTAACAAGAAAATAGTTCACAATGGCTACAATGTATGGCATAGTCATGTGGAAAAACATGCACAGCACAGTTCTAGCTAGAATAGTGAATCACGCGATGAGCGTGAACAGAATGTTGGCGATCGCATATGTAGACAGCGTGGAGCTGGTTGGCACTAGTGCAGCTGTCATGTGTGGTCATTCAGTCGTAGTGTCTCCCCCTCGTGGTCACGCTTCGCAATAGTAGATGGGAAGTGACTGTTGTGTCATATGCACCAGTAGGTTACCACATCTCATCTTCCATGGGGAAGTGGTGAGCTGCGTCTCGGCAAGTTGGCCACTGCTTGGCTGGCACGCAGGCAGTGCCCCAGATCGGGGCAATGTCTGCGGAAGCATTGAATGGCACGTCCAGTTTTTCCAGTCACCAGGTGGCTTGGATGGGAGAATACGGGCAGAAGATCTGTGCCTGGTGGCACAGTCAGGGTCTCTGTGGGTCCGATGTCGGTAGCGGTGGCCAGTCGATGTTCGCATCAGATCCTAGCAGGGAAGGGAGCTGCGGTGGTGCGGGCAGTATCAGTGAGGCTGGTACTGCAGCCTGATCTTCTCCCAACATTTGTTCTGTCTCAGATGGCCTATAAACTCAGAAAGATGAGATCATGGCTGGGATTGGAAAATGGGGCTGAGAACTGGGAGGCAGAAACAGGTCAAGAGCAGGAGAAGAGAGAGTAGAGGATCTGGAAAAAGAGAAACAAAAGGTGGCATTGCCACAGTGTGTGTCCACTGAAGGGTACAGAGGCGGTAGCAGCATCCCCACTGCTGCTGAACGACCACCAGAATCCAGTTGTCCTTGCATCTGAAGCCCTGTGTCCACATGCAGGTACTCAGCCAGAATTATGGAGACAGTGCCTCGGACTGCCCCACAACAGCACGAGATAGAGGAGTGTGTGGACATGATGGCTACTCTCTCCTTCCCTATCAGTGTCAACCTGTAGGAACTCAAAAGGAGTGTTAGCAGCTTGTTTGTAGATGTGTGGACCACATATCTCATCATGTGTGTTTTAAAAATTTGTACCAGTCTTTAGGTCTCGCCATTTGATTGAGGGTGAGAAGACACATGCCGAATACCATTTCTGCAGCAGAACTTGTCGAAGACTTGGGAGCAAAATTGTGGTCCATTGTCCCAATGCCAGCATGAAAGGAACTCCTTCAATAGTGAAAATTCTGCTAAGCAGTCTCTGTACTTGAGGACCATCAGCTGATCACGCACGGGAAGATGGAGTATGCATCGATGACAATCATCCGTGTTGTATCTGAGAAGGGGCCGCAAAGTCCAGCTCCCACCGGCATGAGGGCATCAACTAGGGTGAGAGCATGTGGTTGGGAGCTGCTTGCTGTTGTTCACACTGATGACAGTTGCGGATAAGATGTTCGACGTGCCAGTCTATGCCCAGCCAATACACTTGGTGCCAGGAGAGCAGTTTAGTTCTAGAGGTGACTGAGCGACCTCAATGCAAGAGCCGTAAGATAACTGGGTGCAGAGTTTTTGATGGGAGACCATCAATCTGTGGTTAGTAAAAGAACTTCCTCTGCAAGGATTAGCCAGGGCCAGTGATGCTGCAATTGGTCAGAGTCCCAAACGAGAATGCGACCTGGCCAGCCCTGTTGTCTGGACTACTGTACCTGTTATAAAATGGTGTCCTCAGCCTTGGCCAGAGCCAGACATGCCTCCACGATGTGAAACGCGTCCACCACTTGAGGCACTTCGTCCAACTGGAAGCACAAGATCTCGTCTCGGTTGAACTCCAGGTCATGGCCCATTGGGAGGTGAGACAGGATATTGCAGAAGTGAATTTTATCATTGTAGCTCTTGAGAAAAAGTTCCCAATGCTGGAGTTAGTGGACATTTCTCTCAAGTAGCTTTGTTGCGGGACTGAAGAGGGAGATCGACAGTTAATGACCCGTAATGAGATGAAACTTTGTTCTGTACAGGAATATGTGGAATTTAGTTAGTGCAAGTTAACCACAAGAGCCTCGTTCTTGATTTATGAATAACTCTTCTGCATAGCATCAAGCATCTTTGACACAAATGCGATTGGAGGTTTAGAGCAGTCCACATGTCTATGTGCCAGGACGGTCTCCAGGCTCCATTCAGAGGTTCCACCGCCGCCACTAACTGATTGCCCAGTTGAAATGTGACAAGACATTGTGCTGATATGAGAGACCACTTCAAAGTCTCGGACACTTGTACACATTCGTTCAACTGTACAGAAGGCAGGCTCTTCTTCCACAGGTTGTCAAGCAGGTATGCAATCGACATCACAACAGGGATAAATTTTCCGTGGTACATTATTTTTCCCAAGAAGGACTGGAGCTCCTACAAATTTGTGGGGTGAGAAAGCATGCTGATGGCTTCAACCAGCTTTTGTGTGGGCTTAATACCTTCACGAGAGATGAAATGTCCTAGGTTTTCCACCTACAGTTGAAAAAACAGCAGCTGTTGCTCAAGGAACTTTTGAAAAATTGCTGGGGTACTGATTGCCATGAAAACTAATTGTGTGAAATGACATAATCTGTGTGGTGTGGTGACTACCAGTACTTTCTGTGATTCCTCATCCAGGGGTAGTTGCAACTAAGCTTTGCAGAGATCGACCTTCAAAAAATACTAGCCTCCTGTGAGTACCAGAGGAAAGCTCAGCTGGTTTCGTATCGATCTCTGACTGAGAATTGACCGCAACCTTAAAAGTCTCCATACAGATGTAGTTCCATGACTGTTTGTTCACAATAAATGAAGGTGTTGCCCATTCTCTTGAAGAGACAGGTTCAATGAAGTTCAAGGCTGCCAATCTCTCAAGTTCATTCTTGACAGAATCCCATAGTGTGAGGAGCAGGGGTCATGCATGAAGAAGTGAGGGTGCACCAATTTATTTAATGTAAAGTGTGCTGTAAAGTTCTTCCTTTGTTTGACCCCTAGAGAAAATCTCAGGGTACTCCTTACTGAGGGTCCAGTTCCCAAAATGGTACTTGCTCTGAGACCAAGTGGACCGAGTCCTTGATGACAAATCCAAATGCTGTAAAAGCATGTAGGCTAAATATATTTTCTGTATGAATGCTGTGAGTCCCAAAGAAAGTGAGATATAGCACAATATTTTGGTACATGGCCATGATTATGGGTTGTCCTTTCAGTGGAATATGTTATTTGTTATACGCCACCAGGAAGAGAGCTGTTTACTGAAGGGGTGGGACTCCCAGTTGGATATGTCTGGTAGTTTAAAGAGGTACTGGTGTCAACCTATTACATATTTGAATTTAGCGTGCTGACAATAATGTTCAGTTTGCTTTGGCCTTGCTGCTGGTTTTGAGTTTGTGCACTAGTAGGTTTGGCAGCTAAGCAAGAGCTGCTAATGGTCAATATGCTAGTTGCTACCATCACACGTGCATGCACTCATTTAATTAGTGTTAACTTCACATTAAGTGTCACACTTTCACCTGAGTATTACATATTAAAGAACTTTCATGGCATTTGCCTTCATTCTGGGTGCAGTATGCGTGTGCTTATTGTTCAAAATCTGATGCTGTGCAGAAGATCTCCATTCTTATGACCTGGGCATCATTATTATCCATCTCATTCACATTTTCAGCGGAGAAAACCCTGACCAACAGCATCCGTTGACGAGGTAAGTACTGGCTCGAATGACTGTAGTTCACTTATTAATGTATCAGGCATTGTGAGACACAACACTCAGAGATTACTTCGTTGCAGACATATGTTAATGCCACCACACTTCACTGTCCACTTTGTTGAAAGACACATATAGCCATCCAAAACATTGTATAAATTGCTTGTCTTTATAGTTCACTTCTTTATGCGAAGTTTGGTTTCCAATGAAAATTCATACAAGTATTGAGTTACAAAAATATGTAACATGATAGCTTATACCTATGGCTGACATTCCATCCATTGCTTATACTACAAACATAAATTTCTTAAGTTTTAAAACGTCATAAATTTTTCATTAACTGGGTTCTGTTACTACAGTTTGTTTGTTAGTTCTGACTTACCTTCGTTCACATCACATATACAAATTAATTACATAATACATTATTATGGTACAATACAATCATACAGTACATTTGTACTTCATTTTATAGATAGGCTTTTATCATTTATAGGAGCTCATTTCTTCCTTAGGTAGAGGAGGGAGAAAACATTCAAATATGACTAAAACATTACGCATTGCTGGCCTAACCACAGTTGGCTCTGCCTCCTTTCTTTGGGAAGGAAGGAAGGAAGGAAGGAAGGAAGGAAGGAAAAACTCATCTACTTGTTCAATGATTTATGAGGAAATGTTACTCATACAATCATGTGCTAGTTGACAAGGAACTCTTATTTCATGGAAATGATGTGTACTGACTGATCATTCATGTACTGTCATCTTTTTCATGTGCTAGTGGTGCTTACTTCAGTTCGCATGTAACTTAGTGTTAATTATGGAGGAGTTTCAACCATCGTAGACTTAACTTTCTTGAATACCTGGAAATGTCATTATTTGTGCTTTCATGTGACACAATAAAAATTAATTGGTTTTTGTAAAACCACATACTGGTAAATGTCATGGAGATATAGTGTGACAATGCATACTTCCATTTTTTATTTGCCTTATGACTTTCGTATAAATATCCTTATAACTAAATTGTTTACTCAAGGTGTGGCCCATTTCTTCATTTGGTACCTGCTGCTCTCAATGTAATTCTCTTCTTCTGCACCGTGATGATGCACTGGTTGCTGAAAGAAAAAAAAAAAAGAAAGTACAACTAATTGCATTACGTAGCTCGGTGACCACTGATACATTTGGTCATTCCATCCGTTTGCAGATATTTCCATATTTTGTTTAAATTTATAGACATTCACTTATTCTGTTACCTTTATGGTCATTTACCCCGCAAAGAGAATTATTTGACATTTTCTACAGTATTTTATCATTTCTTCTTAGCTTCACGTCTCATATATTTCTTCATAATGCCTCCCTTTGCTTGTAAATATATTGTATATAGCTTAGTATTTAATTAAATCTCCATGTACATATATCAATAGGTTCCTTATTTCTTAGACAGTAGATTTAATTTCTTAGTATTTCTGTTTACTTTGTATTTAAGTTAGGTACTTGTACATATTGCATTCCGATTTGGCTGCACCTTCTGTCAGTCTGTCGTGCAGGCGCAAAGGTCAGTGCTTCCTCTCCTACTACTGATGTCAGTGCGTATTGTTGAGCGTGCACAGCTGAGCCGAAAGCTAATTTTGTTCATACTTTCGCTTTGCGCGAAGCAGTGTATTACTTCTCATTCCTGTTGATTTTATGCTTACATGTACAAATCAAAAGAATTACTTATATCTCTTCACATTACTTTGTCCTAAAATTCACTCCAGAAGAAAAAATTACACTTAGAGTTGCACACATTATGTACAATTATCTTGTGATAGAAAGAAAAATGCTACCTAGCTTCATCATTCTGTAAAAGATTTTATGTCTTTGTGAGGGTGGAGACCCTTGCCTCTCCCCGTTTTCTCATAGACTAATCTGTACGTTCCAGGGTGAGGTATTTTGGAAATTATGTATGGTTCTGAATAGAGTAATTGCCACTCCTTATTCAGTTTGCCAATTGTTGTTAATTTAGGGTGCGTCCATAAGAGGACTCATTGCCCTTAAAAAATTTGTGTAACATCTTTCAGTTTCTTAGTATAAATTTTCTTTCTATACTCGGCCCTGTTTTCGAGTGTAATCATGGCTTGTTTGATTTTGTCTTGTCGTGTCATTTCTGTAGTGGGTACTTTTGGTATGGGTGACTCCCACTCATTTGTTTGTTTTGTCCAGAACATCAATTTGTTAGTTTTGAATCCTGTTGAAGAATGTGGAAGGTTATTGACAACTTGCATGAAATGAGTTATGTATTCTTCACATCTCATGTGCTTGTGAGGGGTGTATGTCCTAATAAGCCAGTTAAATTCTTTAAAGGCTCATTCTACTGGGCTTGCTTCTGGGTGAAAAAAGCTTACTAATACATGTTTTATGCCCTGTGAGGTCATAAATTGTTTCCACTTTTGCCCAATGAAATATAGAGCATTATCAGCTAGTAGTACCTTTGGTTTACCTTTTCTTCTCAAATAGTCTTCCTCAATTCTTTTTCAGATATTTGTGGATGTTGCATTTTTAATAGCATACATTTTGACATGTTTTGAGAAAATATCATATAGTGCTACTACGTATCTTACTCCTCCTCTACTTTGTGCATATGGACCAGCTATGCCCAGGGATATTATATATAGAGGGATTTTTGTGAGTATTGGGTGTAGCTCAGTATATTTTGACACATTGGACTGTTTTGATTTTTGACATATTGCACACTTTCTTAATGCCTGTAGGACTCACTTTCTCAAATTTGGAAAATAACGAAGTGTTGCAGTTTTTCAGTACATTTGTCTGCTCAATAATGTCCCCATACTTCATGTGTCTGTCTTATAAATTTGTCGATATAATCTTCAGGAATACAGACACACCATTGAACAGATTTTTCATGTTTCCCATGAAAAAAAAAATGCCCTTGTACTCCTGATACCATTTACTTACCTTTCCACCTTCATCTTGCTTAAGGTATTGCATGACTTTACTTCATCTGCAATCTTGCTGTTGTATAATTTTCATTTGCTTACAAAACTTATGGTAATCAGACTGTTGTGTTGTACCTTGCATTAATAATGTTTTGATTTCTGCATCTTACTCTGTTATTTCAGTAAATTCTTCTAAACCTTGTGGTAACCTAGACAAGGCATCTGCAATAACATTCTAACTTCCTTTAATATAAATGGTCCCAAAATTGAATTCTTGTAAATATAGACACCATCTGGCTAATCTATGGTGCAAAAGTTTACTTGTTAAAAGAAATAACAGTGACAGATGATCCCAGTAAACCTTGGTATTCTTACCCCACATAAAATGTTCAAACTTTTTAAATGCCCATATGACAGCTAAACTTTCCAATTCTGACACAGAATAAGATCTTTCTACTTCTGATAATGTTTGACTAGCAAAACTGATGACCTTGAGTGCTTCTTTACCTTCTTCTTCTTCTTGCATCTGTAACAAGCGTGCCCCCAGACCCTGAGATGATGCATCTGTGTCAGGGTGGCTTACAAGGGGAGGCCGCCAATTGTGAAATTCAGATTCGATTCATACTGCGCATAATAAAAGCTCATGGCCAGAGGTGTAATGTGGCAAAGCACCAAGATGCACTTCTCAGCCATTGTCGAGAAAATCGACAGTTAAAAGAAACCGGTGCGGTGAAATACTCTCTACGATTTCTAATTTTCTACACCGTCGTGGCGCAGCGGTAAGCGCTCGGGTTCGTAATTCGTAGGTCGCCGGTTCGAATCTCGCGCCACGCAATTTTTTTATTTTTATTTTTATTTTTTTTTTATTATTGGAATTTTGTAAAAAATATATATATATATATATATATATATATATATATATAATGAATTGCTTATGCATGTTGGTGAAGGCGGATCGCTCTCCAATTGTACCGCCTCCATTTTTCCGTTTGTTTAACAGGGTGTACCAAAGCTGTCCCGTCCGCACTGATTTTCGACGATGTTATAAGTTGCGCTAGGGACCGCATCTACCTTCTTTCGTAGTTAGCAGGCAACTACGCTGTTATGCAGCGGCTCGTTTCGGCCCATTCAACATCTGTCCTTCAAGTGTAACGAGCGAGTAACGGAGTTTATACACTCCTGGAAATGGAAAAAAGAACACATTGACACCGGTGTGTCAGACCCACCATACTTGCTCCGGACACTGCGAGAGGGCTGTACAAGCAATGATCACACGCACGGCACAGCGGACACACCAGGAACCGCGGTGTTGGCCGTCGAATGGCGCTAGCTGCGCAGCATTTGTGCACCGCCGCCGTCAGTGTCAGCCACTTTGCCGTGGCATACGGAACTCCATCGCAGTCTTTAACACTGGTAGCATGCCGCGACAGCGTGGACGTGAACCGTATGTGCAGTTGACGGACTTTGAGCGAGGGCGTATAGTGGGCATGCGGGAGGCCGGGTGGACGTACCGCCGAATTGCTCAACACGTGGGGCGTGAGGTCTCCATAGTACATCGATGTTGTCGCCAGTGGTCGGCGGAAGGTGCACATGCCCGTCGACCTGGGACCGGACCGCAGCGACGCACGGATGCACGCCAAGACCGTAGGATCCTACGCAGTGCCGTAGGGGACTGCACCGCCACTTCCCAGCAAATTAGGGACACTGTTGCTCCTGGGGTATCGGGGAGGACCATTCGCAACCGTCTCCATGAAGCTGGACTACGGTCCCACACACCGTTAGGCCGTCTTCCGCTCACGCCCCAACATCGTGCAGCCCGCCTCCAGTGGTGTCGCGACAGGCGTGAATGGAGGGACGAATGGAGACGTGTCGTCTTCAGCGATGAGAGTCGCTTCTGCCTTGGTGCCAATGATGGTCGTATGCGTGTTTGGCGCCGTGCAGGTGAGCGCCACAATCAGGACTGCATACGACCGAGGCACACAGGGCCAACACCCGGCATCATGGTGTGGGGAGCGATCTCCTACACTGGCCGTACACCACTGGTGATCGTCGAGGGGACACTGAATAGTGCACGGTACATCCAAACCGTCATCAAACCCATCGTTCTACCATTCCTAGACCGGCAATGGAACTTGCTGTTCCAACAGGACAATGCACGTCCGCATGTATCCCGTGCCACCCAACGTGCTCTAGAAGGTGTAAGTCAACTACCCTGGCCAGCAAGATCTCCGGATCTGTCCCCCATTGAGCATGTTTGGGACTGGATGAAGCGTCGTCTCACGCGGTCTGCACGTCCAGCACGAACGCTGGTCCAACTGAGGCGCCAGGTGGAAATGGCATGGCAAGCCGTTCCACAGGACTACATCCAGCATCTCTACGATCGTCTCCATGGGAGAATAGCAGCCTGCATTGCTGCGAAAGGTGGATATACACTGTACTAGTGCCGACATTGTGCATGCTCTGTTGCCTGTGTCTATGTGCCTGTGGTTCTGTCAGTGTGATCATGTGATGTATCTGACCCCAGGAATGTGTCAATAAAGTTTCCCCTTCCTGGGACAATGAATTCACGGTGTTCTTATTTCAATTTCCAGGAGTGTATTTCATACCTGCCACAGCAAGTTTGTGTTCGTGGGGTCTCTATTCTAATTCGAACGTTTGACTTACGCTATACGTATTCGTTTCGGAATATCGTTTCTACGTCTTCCGTTAACTATACGTGGTTAACATTATGAAGATAATTAATAACATTTGTGAAATACAACTTTGTTTGCGGAAAACATAATGATGTTCGAAGTCGCCAGTTTTTCCACGACAAACGACTTTCAACAACTTATTATATGCATAATTGTTGCAACTGATTGCCGGGATTTATATATATATATTTGAATTACAAAAAACAAATGCTAAAAAAAAGGGTAGCATAGCGCGAGAATCGATCCGGCGACCTTCGGATTACGAATCCGACCGCTTACCTCTGCACCACGCGGTGTAGAAAATTAGTAATCGTAGAGAGTATTTCACCGCAACGGTTTCTTTTAACTGTCGATTTTCTTGACAACGGCTGAGAAGTGCATCTTGGTGCTTTGCCACATTATACCTGTGGCCATGAGCTTTTATTATGCGCAGTATGAATCGAATCTGAATTTCACAATTGGCGGCCTCCCATTGTTAGATGTTTGCATTGGCTAACGCCTGCTTAATATTATTAAAGTCCTCCTGACACTCATCACCCCATAACCAAGGCCTATTTTTTCGTAACAAGTTGAGTAATGCATCACTGTTCATCAATTGGTGTGGTGTAAATTTGTGAGAAAAGGATACTAGTCCTAAATAAGCTTTTAGTTGTTTTTTATTCCTTGGAGCTGTACAATTGCGTATGTCATCAAGTTTTTTCGGATCAGGTAATATACCTCATTCTGATACAACATGTCCTAAAAATTTGACTTTCTCCTTACCAAAACTAGACTTTTTTAAATTTCCTGTGACTCCATAATCTGCAAATCATTGAAGTACCTGTTCAATCAGCCTGATATGTTCGTTACTGTACTCATTACCTCTGGTATGTAACTTTGCTGTTGTGTGTACCATTCCTGCTGTGTGTTTAGATCATGTTTTACTGACTGATTTACATAACTATGTTGTTTTTGTGCCTGATTTTCTGTTGCTCTATTTGGTACAGGTCTTTCCTCATACATTAAGTCAATAGACTCAAGCACTGACAAAATATTCCATGTCATGCTCTGGCATTGTGACTAATTTTTCTTTAATGTGTGATGATAAGCAACTGTTCAGAATTTTTAATACATCTACCTGTGATATTGGGTTCATCCAGTAGCATGTCTTGTTCAGATATTTTTCAAAGTATCCGCATAGGCTACCAATTTTGCCATTGAATGGTGCAGGGATGAAAACCTTGTGTCCGAGTCTTCCTTGCACTGTCTCAGACCAGTATTTGTCGAGGAAAGCTCGTTATAATTGTATATCTGCAACATTCAGCCACTTCAGTTGCTCATAAAAGAATGTCACTTTGCGTATATCCCACAACAAATCTGATTTTCTGTGCTTCCGTCCAGTTGCGTGGAAATACATGACGAAAAGCAATGATAAATATTACTGGGTTCATTCTTTTACCTTCTGTAGTGAATGCAGGAAACGGTCGATGTCTCAGCAAACCTTCGCCTGTAAAAATAGTTGATGGACACATGTTATTTTCGGGTGTATTTATGTTGTTATTGTAGTTACCTGTAATTTTGGTTGGTAATTGCTCAGGTGTTGGAGTTGTGGGCAAGATTACATTTTGCACTCTACACCTGCTGTAGGACTTTTAATAATTTGTGGATAAATACCAACAGGTTATGGTTTGTTCACTGTACCCTGTGTATTATTTACATGGATATTTTGAGATCTGGTAATATTTTCTTCTAAAAGATTGCGGATCTTACTTTACGCAGCTTGTAGGTTAATGTTTACCTTGTTCACTATTTCATTTTCTTTTTTCTGAATAGCTTTTTCTGCTACATCTGTGTATAACTTACAATTAGTTACTAACTTCTCTGTAATGGTATTACCCTTATCTAATGTACCTGCTTCAGATAACACTTAGATTTTCATTGATCTTCTCTCTCTCCTTAGCACATGCTGAGTTAACTTCTAAAGTTACTACTGGTACCTTTAAAGTAAGCTCTTCTACAGCTAGAGGTACACCTTCATAATCTTCGTTTAGTTAGTTAACGACAGTGGTTACCTTGTTTACTGTTGAACACAACAGGTTTTGTGTGGCTTCAATATTTGTGTCTGTGGTTTTCTTTATCTGTTGCTCTACTAGATCATGATTGTCATTTAAAGAATCTACCTTCTGTTTTAACTCCATAATGTTTATGTTAATTTAAGAAAATACTTCATTCTTTACTTGTTTTTTTGTATCAGTCAATTTTTCGTCGATTTCAGTGCGAAAATTTTTAGCTAAGTCTTTAAACTTCCGTGAGACCGTGTATTGCAGATTCTTCTGATATATCTGACCACAAACTCTCAATAGCCAGCAAATATATAAGACTGCTTAACTGTGTAAGTACAAAAATAATCCTTATCATATGTTCTACGTACAAAGTTTTATCCATAGTATATTTGTCAGGTGTGGCCAAAGTACCGGCTGATCAAAAAGTCAGTATAAATTTGAAAACTGAATAAATCACGGAATAATGTAGATAGAGAGGTACAAATTGACACACATGCTTGGAATGACATGGGGTTTTATTAGAACCAAAAAATACAAAAGTTCAAAAAATGTCCAACAGATGGCCCTTCATTTGTTCGGAATAGCAATAATTAGCATAATGAAGTAAGACAAAGGAAAGATGATGTTCTTTACAGGAAATGCTCAATATGTCCACCTTCATTCCTCAATAATAGCTGTAGTCGAGGAATAATGTTGTGAACAGCACTGTAAAGCATGTCCGGAGTTATGGTGAGGCATTGGCATCGGATGTAGTGTTTCAGCAGCCCTAGAGATGTTGGTCTATCACAATACACTTGCGACTTCAGGTAACCCCAAAGCCAATAATCGCACGGACTGAGGTCTGGCAACCTGGGAGGCCAAACATGACGAAAGTGGCGGCTGAGCACATGGTCATCACCAAACGACGTGCACAAGAGATCTTTCACGCGTCTAGCAATATGGGGTGGAGTGCCATCCTGCATAAACATCGTACGTTCCAGCAGGTGTTTCTCAGCCAGGCTGGGGATGATGCGATTCTGTAACATATCGGCGTACCTCTCACCCATCACGGTAGCAGTTACAAAACCAGAATCACGCATTTCCTCGAAGAAAAAAGGCCCGGTAATAGTAGATGTGGTAAATCTAACCCAGACTGTGACTTTCTCATCATGCAATGGAGTTTCCACGACAGTTCTAGGATTTTCGGTAGCCCAAATTCTGCAGTTGTGGGCGTTGACAGACCCTCAGAGTGTGAAATGAGCTTTGTTGGTCCACAACACGGTACTCAACCAATCGTCATCTCCCGCCATCTTTTGAAATGCCCACACCGCAAATGTCCTCCGCTTCACTAAATCGCCACGTAACGGTTCATGATGCCAATGGATTGTGTACGGATAGCATCAGAGGGTACGCCTAAGTGCCAACCAAACAGTAGTGTATGGAATGCTGGTGCGACTGCACGAGCACTGACTTTCCCGTGCGTAGACGAACCCACTACAGTCTCCATTTCTTCCTGAACTGTCTCAGCAGCATTACGCCTTGTGCTCAGTCGGCCACTACAGGGTCTATCATCTAAACAACCTTTGGCTTTGACCTTCAAAATCATTCTTGCCACAGCTGCATTTGTCAACGGATGTTTACCCGTTCGAATCCCCTTCCTATGGCGATAGGATCGTAACGCTGAACTAGCACATTCCCCATTCTGATAATACAGCTTCACTAAAAGCGCCTTTTCAGGTAACGTCAACATGCTGCGACTGCTGGCGCATGTGATTCTCTCTCTCATTGCAGCTCCTTTTATACACGATTGTCATGTGCAGTCACTGACGTTTTGCTGTCCGGCGCCATCTGTCTGACTTTTGTGAACTTTGTTTTTTTTGTTCTAATAAAACCCCATGTCATTCCAAGCATGTGTGTCAATTTTTACCTCTCTATCCCCCCTCCATGAACCATGGACCTTGCCGTTGGTGGGGGGGGCCTGCATGCCTCAGCAATACAGATGGCCGTACTGTAGGTGCAACCACAGTGGAGGGCTATTTGTCGAGAGGCCAGACAAATGTGTGGTTCCTGAAGAGGGGCAGCAGCCTTTTCAGTAGTTGCAGGGACAACAATCTGGATGATTGACTGATCTGGCCTTGTAACACTAACCAAAACGGCCTTGCTGTGCTGGTACTGCGAACGGCTGAAAGCAAGGGGAAACTACAGCCGTAATTTTTCCTGAGGGCATGCAGCTTTACTTTATGCTTAAATGATGATGGTGCCCTCTTGGGTAAAATATTCTGGAGGTTAAATAGTCCCCCATTCAGATCTCCGGGCGGGGCTACTCAAGAGGACATCGTTATCAGAAGAAAGAAAACTGGCGTCTACGGATCGGAGCGTGGAATGTCAGATCCCTTAATCGGGCAGGTAGGTTAGAAAATTTAAAAAGGGAAATGGATAGGTTAAAGTTAAATATAGTGGGAATTATTGAAGTTCAGTGGCAGGAGGAACAAGACTTTTGGTCAGGTGAATACAGGGTTATAAATACAAAATCAAATGGGGGTAATGCAGGAGTAGGTTTAATTATGAATAAAAAAAATAGGAGTACGGGTAAGCTGCTACAAACAGCATAGTGAACGCATTATTGTGGCCAAGATAGATACGAAGCCCACACCTACTACAGTAGTACAAGTTTATATGCCAACTAGCTCTGCAGATGATGAAGAAATTGATGAAATGTATGAGGAGATAAAATAAATTATTCAAATAGTGGAGGGAGACGAAAATTTATTAGTCATGGGTGACTGGAATTTGAGAGTAGGAAAAGGGAGAGAAGGAAACATAGTAGGTGAATATGGATTGGGGCTAAGAAATGAAAGAGGAAGCCGTCTGGTAGAATTTTGCACAGAGCATAACTTAATTGTAGCTAACACTTGGTTTAAGGATCATGAAAGAAGGTTGTATACATGTAAGAACCTTGGAGATACTAAAAGGTATCAGACAGAGGACCAAATAGGTAAAAAGACAAGGGCTAGTAGAAACCCTTGGGTAACAGAAGAAATATTGAATTTAATTGATGAAAGGAGAAAATATAAAAATGCAGTAAATGAAGCAGGCAAAAAGGAATACAAACGTCTCAAAAATGAGATCGACAAGAAGTGCAAAATGGCTAAGCAGGCATGGCTAGAGGACAAATGTAAGGATGTAGCGGCTTATCTCACTAGGGGTCAGATATATACTGCATATAGGAAAATTAAAGAGACCTTTGGAGAAAGGTGAACCACTTGCATGAATATCAAGAGCTCAGATGGAAACCGAGTTCCAAGCAAAGAAGGGAAAGCAGAAAGGTGGAAGGAGTATATAGAGGGTCTATACAAGGGTGATGTACTTGAGGACAATATTATGGCAATGGAAGAGAATGTAGATGAAGAGGAAATGGGAGATATGATACTGCATGAAGAGTTTGACAGAGCACTGAAAGACCTGAGTTGAAACAATGCCCCCGGAGTAGACAACATTCCATTAGAACTATTGACAGCCTTGGGAGAGCCAGTCCTGACAAAACTCTACCATCTGGTGAGCAAGATGTATGAGACAGGTGAAATACCCTCAGACTTCAAGAAGAATATAATAATTCCAATCCCAAAGAAAGCAGGTGTTGACAGATGTGAAAATTACCGAACTATCAGTTTAATAAGTCACAGCTGCAAAATACTAACACGAATTCTTTACAGAAAAATGGAAAAACTGATAGAAGCTGACCCTGGGGAAGATCAGTTTGGATTCCGTAGAAATGTTGGAACACGTGAGGCAATACTGACCCTACGACTTATCTTAGAAGAAAGATTAAGGAAAGGCAAACCTAAATTTCTAGCATTTGTAGACTTAGAGAAAGCTTTTGACAATGTTGATTGGAATACTCTCTTTCAAATTCTGAAGGTGGCAGGGTTAAAATACAGGGAGCGAAAGGCTATTTACAATTTGTACGGAAAGCAGATGGCAGTTATAGAGTCGAGGGGTATGAAAGGGAAGCAGTGGTTGGGAAGGGAGTGAAACAGAGTTGTTGCATATCCCCGATACACTTAAAGTAGTAAAGGAGTTTTGCTATTTGAGGAGCAAAATAACTGATGATGGTCGAAGTAGAATGGATATAAAAAGTAGACTGGCAATGGCAAGGAAAGCGTTTCTGAAGAAGAAAAATTTGTTAACATCGAGAGTAGATTTAAGTGTCAGGAAGTCGTTTCCTAAAGTATTTGTATGGAGTGTAGCCATATATGGAAGTGAAACATGGGCGATAAATAGTTTGGACAAGAAGAGAATAGAAGCTTTTGAAGTGTGGTGCTGCAGAAGAGTGCTGAAGATTAGATGGGTAGATCACGTAACTAATGAGGTGGTATTGAATAGAATTGGGGAGAAGAGGAGTTTGTGGCACAACTTGACAAGAAGAAGGGACCAGTTGGTAGGACATGTTCTGAGGCATCAGGGGATCACAAATTTAGCAATGGAGGGCAGCTTGGAGGGTAAAAATCATAGAGGGAGACCGAGAGATGAATACACTAAGCAGATTCAGAAGGATGTAGGTTGCAGTAAGTACTGGGAGATGAAGAAGCTTGCACAGGATAGAGTAGCATGGAGAGCTCCATCAAACCAGTCTGAGGACCGAAGACCACAACAACAACAACATCTATATTATTCCATGGTTTATTAAGTTTTCAATTTTATACTGACTTTTTGATCACTCGGTATATTTGATGTGCCTCATTTGCTGTACATGAAGTCATACTCGATTCATGGCATGTTAAATGTATCTTTAATGCATTTATTTAATACTTTTAGATAATAAATCATTTCACAAAACATTTGAGCGATTTCATTTTTTTTATTTTCAAGTTTCAATTGGAAAGTATGATCTTATTCGCACCTCAATTGCCGTCGTAGGGTCTGATTTTCTCGAAATGTCCTGAATTGAAAACTTGATTCGAAGGAAGCCTCTTCGACACTGCTATTTCTTAAGCCTGAGGTGAAGTATTTATTAATATGTTGCACTGGACTGAAGAGTCAGAAACAGCTGGCAAGGTTTATGAAATAAGGTAATTAGCATAATGAGCCTATTATTAGAGTAAGATCTATGCATTACCTGTTGGTACTCGAAATATTTTTAAAATTGGGCGAAACTGTGTTTACAGGAATTTACGAGTACTTTAGTGTAACAGTGCGAATTCATAACATTAAATGCCTGTGCGCTCTGATTGCCATTTGTGTTTTTTGATGATAAATAAAAAACAAATGAAAATCATCACAGCTAATGATAAAGGCTTTAAAAAGTAAAGGTAACCATCCAAGCACAATTTTTATATGGTTAGAACCATGGTGAAGTAGAAGATAGTTTCTTTCTTTGATAAGATTTGTAATCTTTAATGCCTCAGATATGCAATTTAAATTGCACGTAATACATTCTGTATCAGTGTGTTCAAATATCTATTAAAATTTCACCAGTTACCATTTTGATGAAATTTGGTTTGAATTGCATGACAAGCCTAAAGTTTGGTTTGTGGGTATATCATTGTCAACATAATTCTTTAATTGTAACATTTGATACATCGACAATTATATTTAAGGAGAATGATCTTGAAATATAATCAGTAGTGTGGCCATGTAGATAAAACAAATCTCAGCTTCTCAGCTGATTTTCATTCTTCCATACATTGTGAACCAGTGAAGTGTATGCCCTCTGTACTGGTTATTAGATTTTTTTCCCCCACTCCATTTACATATGGAGTGCCTCTTTAAAAGTCTCCAAGAGTGCTGTAAAAATTTGCAGATATGTATCGGTATATATAATAGAATGAAGAATTACCCACCTTTTGATACGTATTTCATCAATCACAAATGGAGAGGCTAAGGAGGTAATTGATCTTGCTCCTCACCTCCAAAATATGAGAAAAGCTTCAGTACACCAGTCAGTTAAAAAAAAAAAAAAGTTTTATCTGTTTTGAATTCAAGAATAACAGGGATCTAAACATTCACTCAAAAACTGTGTATTGTCTCCATTCCAAGTCTCAACACTGAAGACTCAAGACCCCCCCCCCTCCCCCCCCTGCAAAGTGTACATCAGTCACTGCTCAGTCCCTCATGTTGGTGTGTTGGTAACAGTCCAGTGACAATATTTCTTCTTTCCGAGATGTCAGGCTTCATGATTGGAACACATGTTTCCCGTTTCGTTTGGTGGCCACAAACCTTTTCTGAGGCTCAAATTGAGAAACTTTGTTTGATGAAAGGGCAGATAATTTAGTTGATGTAGATTGCATAGCTCGAAGAGTGGGCATCAGAGAGGACAGACATTTGCTCATGACTTCGCATGCCTCTTCAGATGTGGCTTCATTCAAACATAGATTAAACTGTTGCAAAAGCTTTTCTCGCTTGTGTTACAGGCTTTTAAAGTGTCTCGATGTGACAGGGTTTTGCAGCTCCTTTATTATGATGTCCCCGATTATCGCCACTACCTGGCTCACAGACAATCAAGTCAGTGTCCGAGGACTCAGGTTCGCTATCAACTTTTTCAGCTGTAAATGTGCAAAATAAATGAATATGTTTTCACATGTTGAATTTGATAGCTGAATCAACACAACTACAGATGTATTCAGGAATGCAAGCTTTGCAGTCAGAGCAACATAGCTCACTTTTTCATAGACTGTCTTGCAATATTTTTACAATGTATGTCTCCTCATTGTCTGCTGATACTACTTCCCACTTTCTACCTCCACAAATAACATTTTCAGCTTTAAACTCCTCTGATGATAGATGCCGTTGCCTTTGTTGTTGTTGTGGTCTTCAGTCCTGAGACTGGTTTGATGCAGCTCTCCATGCTACTCTATCTTGTGCAAGCTTTTTCATCTCCCAGTACCTACTGCAACCTACATCCTTCTGAATCTGCTTAGTGTATTCATCTCTTGGTCTCCCCCTACGATTTTTACCCTCCACGCTGCCCTCCAATACTAAATTGGTGATCCCTTGATGCCTCAGAACATGTCCTACCAACCGATCCCTTCTTCTGGTCAAGTTGTGCCACAAACTTCTCCTCTCCCCAATCCTATTCAATACTTCCTCATTAGTTACGTGATCTACCCATCTAATCTTCAGCATTCTTCTGTAGCACCACATTTCGAAAGCTTCTATTCTCTTCTTGTCCAAACTATTTATCGTCCATGTTTCACTTCCATACGAATACTTTCAGAAATGACTTCCTGACACTTAAATCAATACTGGATGTTAACAAATTTCTCTTCTTCAGAAACGCTTTCCTTGCCATTGCCAGCCTACATTTTATATCCTCTCTACTTCTACCATCATCAGTTATTTTGCTCCCCAAATAGCAAAACTCCTTTACTGCTTTAAGTGCCTCATTTCCTAATCTAATTCCCTCAGCATCACCCGACTTAATTAGACTACATTCCATTATCCTTGTTTTGCTTTTGTTGATGTTCATCTTATATCCTCCTTTCAAGACACTGTCCATTCCATTCAACTGCTCTTCCAAGTCCTTTGCTGTCTCTGACAGAATTACAATGCCGTTGCCTTATGGTTGATAATTTCCTTTATTCAAATGAATCAACCTATTGCCCAACTTGTCTTGCAAGTAGCGCATAAGTGCATGGATGGCCACATCGTCACTTGGGCTTCTTTCCCTTCAAATATATGTGTTTGATCACACCATGCATTCTTTCTAAATGCATGTTGGTGTTTGGAGTGTTGTGTTGCCGGTAACAATATGCCCAATTTGTAGATGTGGCCTTGTAGGTTTTTTCAAAATACATCCCAAATTCCGAAAGGTCCTGTTCTGTTTTCATGTAGTGTATAGCCTCTTCTAAAATTACCTGAAAACTTTCTCAGTTGTTGTGCTCCATTAGTGTTCTAATTATCTTATACACTTGCACTTTATTTTTGTGTCCGTTTACCCTACACAGATTTTTTCTCCACGCTCTGTCAACATGCCATGAACAGAACAATCTGTGCTTTGGTGGAGTCATTATTTTGCACCAGGAATTGAAAATTACATCTGCCATGTCAGACATCAACACATTTGTATGTACTGGGACTTGCAGTGTGTTTCTTATGACACTTAAGAAAATTTCCATAACTGGAAGATCTCCTCTATTAGAAAACATGAGCGAACATGGAAATCCCTGCCATAATTCGTCTAACACCAATAAATTTGTCAATTCGAACCCATAGTCATTTAAACCATGGGTGCTGTCCATACAAACACAGTTACTTCCAAATTTCACCAACATATCTTTTTGAGCTTCATTCATTATTATTAAAATGAAATCTTCATTTCACAGATTGTATTCTTGTGATGCAACACCTTGTGGTTTGTAGTACTGGACAACAGATCCTGTTTCCTGCATTTCCCTCACCCACGATGCCACACTAGTACAATTGTTTTTATGTCTTATAGCCTCAGACTTCAGGTTGTAACTTTGTGCTACATTGTGGATATCTTTTCTTGACAGCAAGTTATGTTGCTGCAAACCACTATCTTGAATCAGATATCTAAGGGAGTTGAGAGTTTGATCAAATGGAATTTTCATAGCAATTTTCTTTGCTATTTCATCTCTTTCAAATTTCTAAAGCCTTAACCGGCTCATCTCCTGCTAATGACCCACATGTGTGCTACAAAAGATAACTTTCACTTGGCCTGATTGATAAAGTGTCACATCCAGTCTAGATGGGCAGTGACCTCCAATTTTATTACTGCCCATTAGTTTTAAGTAATGCTCATTGCTTCCACGGGGTTTGTAATTTCCATCATAGTGGCACATAAAATATAACTTACTTCTTCCATCCGCACTTTTATTCTTTGTCTTCATGTACAAATTCACTCACAGTATCTTTTTCTAATTGACGTTTCCATTCATAAAATTTACTTTGATCACAAAATTCATGATTTTCTTCACGGATAACTAGATCATGGAGCAATGAATACTGTTGAAGCATTCCATTTCTATTTGAGCTGCCAAAGTCACATAAAGCACAACGTACTATATTTTTGCATTCTGTTTTATGTACAGCATTCTCATGACACTTTAGAGAATCTGCTCTGAGAGTCGAATACCCTCACAAAACACACATAAATTTTTCACCAAGAAGATAGAGACTGCAGACAATAACAGCCTGAGGCGTCCACACCCGAACAGCTACAGCATCTAAAGGTGTTTGCAGAGGGACAGACTCGCTGTAAAGGGAGTGAAGGATGTAGATGCAGACACCACCAGATACCCTTTCATAATCTGCCCAGTTCCTATAATAACCCCGATAGCCACGGAGGGCGGGAGTTCACATCACCAGAAACCAAGTTTCCTGAAGGGCAATGCAGAGGAAAGGGTGAAGGCTGAGAAGTTGTTGGAGCTCAGCAAGATGGTGGAAAAAACTGCTGCAGTTCCACTGTAGCATGACATTGTCCATGGCCGAGAAAGGCGTGAAGGGACCGAGGAGGCAGATTACACTGCTGGGTCACCTGCTGCCACCGATTGAGTACCTGTGCAAGTGACATCCATTGCGTCTGAGAGTCTGGCGAGAACTAGGTCCTCAGCGGATGCCAGAATCTCTAACTTGCCGTCAGACACAAAGCTTGTAGGTTGCAGTGGGTTGGGTGCCACCACAAGTTCCTTCATCGTAGAGGTCTTCTTTTTGGACTTTTCTCGCTGCTCCTTGGGTTTCACTGGCTGGGAGGGCTTCACCAATTCAGTCTCCGGGACAGAGGAGGATCGCAAAGCCCTATGACCAGCTGCTTATGGGCTCTTATGCAACTGCCGGGTGTCATCCTTCCCATTTGTGGAAACCTGGGAAGGGAAGGACCCAAGGGAGCCCTTGCGAGTGCAAGGAACTGAAGAAGTTGGACGCTTCTCCAGTTTAGAAGCAGGGATGGACATCCCCGATGGGTGGGAAGGTGTTGCTCCCGAGGTAGGTGGTGCAGCAGCAATGGGGTGAGTAGTGCCCTCAATGGGCAAGGGGACATGTGGAGTTGTATGGCTCGGTGAGCTGACTGGAATTCGCTGAACTGATGGGGCTATCACAGTTGTTGTAGTGGTGGCATATGAGGAAGTCATTCGCACAGGATGGAGTCGTTCATATTTCCTCTTAGCCTCAGTATAGGTCAGTTGGTCCAGGGTCTTATATTCCATGATTTTCCGCTCTTTCTGTAAGATCCTGCTGTCTGGCGAGCAAGGTGAATGATGCTCTCTGCAGTTGACACAGATGGGAGGCAGGGCACATGGAGTATTGGGATATGATGGGTGTCCACAGTCTCGACAAGTGAGGCTGTAAGTACAGCGGGAAGACATAAGGCTGAACTTCCGGCACTGAAAGCACCGCGTCGGGGGAGGTATATAGGGTTTGATGTCACAACGGTAGACCATCACCTTGACCTTCTCCGGTAATGTATCACCCTCAAAGGCCATGATGAAGGCACCGGTAGCAATCTGATTATCCTTCAGACCCCGATGAAGACGCCGGATGAAATGAACACCTCGCCACTCTAAATTGACATGCAGCTCATCATCTGACTGCAAAAGAAGGTCCCTATGGAAAATAATAAATAAATATTTAAACTCTTATGGGGTGTGATGGTAACTGAAACATCCCCCCAACTTGTCACAAGCAAGTAACCTTCGTGACTGGGCAGAGGATGCCATTTTTATCAATACTGACCCAGAGCACATTTTGCATGAGCCCTCCACCTCCCCAAACTTGTCCTCTAAATGCTCTACAAAGAACTGAGGCTTTGTTGACATGAAAAACTCCCCATCAGCTCTCGTACAAACTAGGAACTGGGGTGAATAAGTGTCACTGCCACCCTGAGCCTTATGCTCCTCCCATAGTGTGGCCATGGAGGGAAATGATTTGGGATCATATTTCTGAGCGTTGAATTGAGCCCAAGAACACTGGCCACCAGCAAGAGATGATGTACCACCCTGATCCCACCCACTCCAACTAGGGGCCCTCCCCATGGGTGCCACCCAGCCTCAGCAATGGCCAACTGGCAGGATGGCCATTGCCGGGAGTCCTGATGACCCATGGAGATAGGCATATACTTCTTGGCATACATGGGGAGTTAACGGTGCAGGCATCAGAAGAGTGATCCTTGTGTTGTCAGGGGGCTACAACTAACAGGGTACATGGTGGCCCCACCACAACGGACTGGCTACCGTGCTGGATATTATGTGCAAGGAAGTCGACGGTCGTCATCTCTGCAAAAGGTAATAGTGCACAGTGCATGGTGGAAATCGCACCCAGGAATGCAGCCTCGCCCAAGAGATGGAGAACGAGTGGGACGGCAATGCGACAACGAGAAAGGTGGCTAAAGGTCTCAATGCATGATGGACACAATGCACCATGTAAGGCACCCTTCCCCAATTGGTTCACTCTTTGGAAGAATTTGGAAATATGGAGGTCAAACCCGAGAGGGGACCATCGCATATGGGCCGAAACGTTTGAGACTCCTTTTAGTCACCTTTTATGGCAGGCAGCAATACCATTTGCCTATTCTAACCCCCGAACAATTGCAATTGTATTGCTCCATATTCCTAATGAAAACTGGACCAAACAATAACAATAACAGCAACAATAACAACAACAAAAACAAGTGAGGTAATGAACAGTACACACAAGACTCAGACGAAAGTAACAGTGACTGTAAAGTGTAAACTGTCAAGCTTTCACAGGCTGCCACCAGAAGTGCTACGAGTGCAGCAGACCCGAAGTCAGCCGAACTGAAGTTAGCCGAATTCACCTGAACGGCTCCACAATTTGCAGTCCCCAGACATAAGTTTTGTCACACATGCGACATCCATCTCTGACCTACTTTCTGCTGTAGACATGCATGGCGCCTGAACTTCAATAATTCAATTGCGCAATGCCTGGCTGGAATAGCACCACCATGGGTACGCAGAACAGTGGCTGCCAACAAGGAGAGACTGAAAGTGGAACAGGACAGTGCCCATCCACTACACGGACATAATCCCTCACAGCAATGGTTGAGATCGTGAAAGAGCTTCCTGAGAACATCCGATAAGCTCACCATTTCACCAGAGAAGGCAAGGCTGGAGTTATGGAAAAAGTTGATGCTTCACCTGCAGACGCCAGAAGCTGAAGAACTACCACATGGACACAACGAGAGCTGGCGGGTGTGGAAATCTTTAAACAGATTATGATCAGGAGTTGAACATTGCAAGGTACTGGGCACATGTAACCTTAGGGGGGGAAAAAGGACAGGTATACACTCGCACACACACACACATATCCATCTGCACATATACAGACACAAGCAGACATTTGTAAAGGCCAAAACCCACATCCTTTCGTCTTTCCCTCTCCTTCCCTCTTTCGTGACGAAGCAACCATTGGTTGCGAAAGCTTGATTTTTGCGTGTGTGTTTGTGTTTGTTTGTGTGTCTATCAACATGCCAACACTTTCGTTTGGTAAGTTACATCATCTTTGTTATATATATTTTGATGTGTATGGCTACTGTAAATTTGTATGTTTCTGACTCGAGAATAATAATCAATAGTGGACATATATTTTTCTGTCATGTTGTATGAATATGCAAAAATAAAAATTACACAAAAAATTGTTAAATTTCTCATGCCAATTATTACACTTGATAATTGTAATTTACATGATGTTAAAGCCCGTCTTACGTCTACTATGATACTCAAAGTATTGTGTCGCAATTCTTTACGTTTTACTGACAATGCTTACCATATTGAAAAATTCCTGTAAATTTTCCACAGTAAAATTCAAGGAAGGGAATAAAAAGGAAAAGATTTTTATCTACATCAAAAGAGGTGCTACCAAGTGTAACCATGCAAGCAACTTGCATAGCCGTCCTACCTTTGCTCTGCCGAACAAAACGGCTTACTATGGAAAATTATTTTATGTAACCTGGGTGCAATTCTTATTTCTTTCCAAAATTTTCTCTCAATTTTTTCCTTTTTGCTTTACTTTCTCTCTATTGTTATTCATGTAAACAGAAAATACAGACAATTAGTTTTTATGATTAATAACAATGTCATAGAAATTTCTTACTATAACAATAGTTAACAAACCCTACTTACAACTGATGCCCTGAAGTCGTGACACTTAGGTCGCCAGTTGTATAATAATAATAATAATAATAATAATAATAAAATGATGTATACAATTAAAATGGAAAAAACTGAAGAATAGTACAATTGCATTATTAATAAATGTTCTGCATGCATGAAATTATGCTAGTCTTCAGTCACTTTAACTTGCGTCACTTCTTTTTTTTCTGTGCATGTGTCCATCACTATATACACTCCTGGAAATGGAAAAAAGAACACATTGACACCGGTGTGTCAGACCCACCATACTTGCTCCGGACACTGCGAGAGGGCTGTACAAGCAATGATCACACGCACGGCACAGCGGACACACCAGGAACCACGGTGTTGGCCGTCGAATGGCGCTAGCTGCGCAGCATTTGTGCACCGCCGCCGTCAGTGTCAGCCAGTTTGCCGTGGCATACGGAGCTCCATCGCAGTCTTTAACACTGGTAGCATGCCGCGACAGCGTGGACGTGAACAGTATGTGCAGTTGACGGACTTTGAGCGAGGGCGTATAGTGGGCATGCGGGAGGCCGGGTGGACGTACCGCCGAATTGCTCAACATGTGGGGCGTGAGGTCTCCACAGTACATCGATGTTGTCGCCAGTGGTCGGCGGAAGGTGCACGTGCCCGTCGACCTGGGACCGGACCGCAGCGACGCACGGATGCACGCCAAGACCGTAGGATCCTACGCAGTGCCGTAGGGGACCGCACCGCCACTTCCCAGCAAATTAGGGACACTATTGCTCCTGGGGTATCGGCGAGGACCACTCGCAACCGTCTCCATGAAGCTGGGCTACGGTCCCGCACACCGTTAGGCCGTCTTCCGCTCACGCCCCAACATCGTGCAGCCCGTCTCCAGTGGTGTCGCGACAGGCGTGAATGGAGGGATGAATGGAGACATGTCGTCTTCAGCGATGAGAGTCGCTTCTGCCTTGGTGCCAATGATGGTCGTATGCGTGTTTGGCGCCGTGCAGGTGAGCGCCACAATCAGGACTGCATACGACCGAGGCACACAGGGCCAACACTCGGCATCATGGTGTGGGGAGCGATCTCCTACACTGGCCGTACACCACTGGTGATCGTCGAGGGGACACTGAATAGTGCACGGTACATCCAAACCGTCATCGAACCCATCGTTCTACCATTCCTAGACCAGCAAGGGAACTTGCTGTTCCAACAGGACAATGCACGTCCGCATGTATCCCGTGCCACCCAACGTGCTCTAGAAGGTGTAAGTCAACTACCCTGGCCAGCAAGATCTCCGGATCTGTCCCCCATTGAGCATGTTTGGGACTGGATGAAGCGTCGTCTCACGCGGTCTGCACGTCCAGCACGAACGCTGGTCCAACTGAGGCGCCAGGTGGAAATGGCATGGCAAGCCGTTCCACAGGACTACATCCAGCATCTCTACGATCGTCTCCATGGGAGAATAGCAGCCTGCATTGCTGCGAAAGGTGGATATACACTGTACTAGTGCCGACATTGTGCATGCTCTGTTGCCTGTGTCTATGTGCCTGTGGTTCTGTCAGTGTGATCATGTGATGCATCTGACCCCAGGAATGTGTCAATAAAGTTTCCCCTTCCTGGGACAATGAATTCACGGTGTTCTTATTTCAATTTCCAGGAGTGTATATTTTGATTATATTTGTCGTCTTCTGAAAGCTCTTATACATCTTTTAATCTCTTGAAATAGAACTGTGGACTTCCTCTCTTACATTTCAATTGTAGATGCAGGCAGCCTCTCAAGATTAAGGAAATCCTCCCAACTTGGCTCCACTTCACTTCATTAAAAGTACTTGATACTTTTATTAAGTCTTCTCTTATTCAGACTCACGTGTAATACAAAACACTCGTAGTATGTCATACATACAATACATCTTAACCATCCTTCTACATAGCAGAGAGTGAAACAAAATCATGTACAAAGAAAAGTGAATGATGTTTTTTTGTTCATTTGTCTATGCCTTACTGGGCATTCATAATCAAGTCTTTGCCAATGTTTATGGCCAGTCTCTGCTTCTGTCATTATCACTTCATCTTTTTTTTTTTTTTTTGATAAATTTTAACTTTACCATGTCTCGGGGGGGGGGCTTTCACCATGTACCTGCACACATTTCCTAGCAAGTTCCTGCAGTTCAGATGCCCATGTGAACAATGACTGATTAGTAGGCTGTTTACAACAGATGTAAAACACCACACAGGCTGCAATAACATAACAGTGTGGGTGAAAGTAGGTAGTCAATAGAGCACTTTTTTTTGGTCATCAGTCTACTGACTGGTTTGATGCGGTCCGCCACAAATTCCTTTCCTGTGCTAACCTCTTCATCTCAGAGTAGCACTTGCAACCTACGTCCTCAATTATTTGCTTGACGTATTCCAATCTCTGTCTTCCTCTACAGTTTTTGCCCTCTACAGCTCCCTCTAGTACCATGGAAGTCATTCCCTCATGTCTTAGCAGATGTTGTATCATCCTGTCCCTTCTCCTTATCAGTGTTTTCCACACATTCCTTTCCTCTCCGATTCTGCGTAGAACCTCCTCATTCCCTATCTTATCAGTCCACCTAATTTTCAACATTTGTCTATAGCATCACATCTCAAATGCTTCGATTCTCTTCTGTTCCGGTTTTCCCACAGTCCATGTTTCACTACCATACAATGCTGTACTCCAGACGTACATCCTCAGAAATTTCTTCCTCAAATTAAGGCCGGTATTTGATATTAGTAGACTTCTCTTGGCCAGAAATGCCTTTTTTGGCATAGCGAGTCTGCTTTTGATGTCCTCCTTGCTCCGTCCGACATTGGTTATTTTACTGCCTAGGTAGCAGAATTCCTTAACTTCATTGACTTCGTGACCATCAATCCTGATGTTAAGTTTCTCGCTGTTCTCATTTCTACTACTTCTCATTACCTTCGTCTTTCTCCGATTTACTCTCAAACCATACTGTGTACTCATTAGACTGTTCATTCCGTTCAGCAGGTCATTTAATTCTTCTTCACTTTCACTCAGGATAGCAATGTCATCAGCGAATCGTATCATTGATATCCTTTCACCTTGTATTTTAATTCCACTCCTGAACCTTTCTTTTGTTTCCATCATTGCTTCCTCGATGTACAGATTGAAGAGTAGGGGCGAAAGGCTACAGCCTTGTCTTACACCCTTCTTAATACGAGCACTTCGTTCTTGATCGTCCACTCTTATTATTCCCTCTTGGCTGTTGTACATATTGTATATGACCCGTCTCTCCCTATATCTTACCCCTACTTTTTTCAGAATCTCGAACAGCTTGCACCATTTTATATTGTCAAATGCTTTTTCCAGGTCGACAAATCCTATGAAAGTGTCTTGATTTTTCTTTAGCCTTGCTTCCATTATTAGCCGTAACGTCAGAATTGCCTCTCTCATCCCCTTACTTTTCCTAAAGCCAAACTGATCGTCACCTAGCGCATTCTCAGTTTTCTTTTCCATTCTTCTGTATATTATTCTTGTAAGCAGCTTTGATGCATGAGCTGTTAAGCTGATTGTGCGATAATTCTCGCACTTGTCAGCTCTTGCCGTCTTCGAAATTGTGTGGATGATGCTTTTCCGAAAGTCAGATGGTATATCGCCAGACTCATATATTCTACACACCAACGTGAATAGTCATTTTGTTGCACTTCCCCCAATGATTTTAGAAATTCTGATGGAATGTTATCTATCCCTTCTGCCTTATTTGACCGTAAGTCCTCCAAAGCTCTTTTAAATTCCGATTCTAATACTGGATCCCCTATCTCTTCTAAATCGACTTCTGTTTCTTCTTCTATCACATCAGACAAATCTTCACCCTCATAGAGGCTTTCAATGTATTCTTTCCACCTATCTGCTCTCTCCTCTGCATTTAATTTCTTCTTCCTTCTCGTAGTCAAAACAAATGGTATGCTTGGAACAAGAGTACCATAAGGCTGTTTAGCCAACAGTCCTGTAGTCTCAGCAATACTCCATGTCTTCCAAGCCAAAATGTTAGCATCTGGAAATGCTTCAAGGCCACCATAATCTGCTTGATTGCCCCCTACAACAGCAAGTGTCAGCCAGGTACTACCTCCAAACACTGCTTGTACATCACAGGTAAAGTTCAGATGGAGTCCACGAAAAACATTTGGACCTCCATTCAATTTCTGTTTATTGAACTGACCAGCCAAGTCAATATCAATCGCATTCAAACTGCGATACACAGGGACACTGCGCCGCCAGCGATGACGGTAACCACGACGCAGAGGCATTGCTGTCGTATGTTAATGCTGATGAGTACCTGTTATTATGGGCCAAAGTCGGTAATGGCAATTGTAAGATAAAGATCAATGGCGATTGTATGGTTTGTTACAGACAATAAAGTGTGTTCTGTCCTTAACAGTGGAATCCTCGTTGCACTCTTAATGTTACCACCGTTGCTTTTAATGTCACCAAAGGTTGTTTTGACTTTTCTGTATGCTGAGTCTGTCCTTCCGACAATCATATCATTTTCGATGTCTTCACATTTTTCCTGCAGCCATTTCGTCTTAGCTTCCCTGCACTTCCTATTTATTTCATTCCTCAGCGACTTGTATTTCTGTATTCCTGATTTTCCTGGAACATGTTTGTACTTCCTCCTTTCATCAATCAACTGAAGTACTTCTTCTGTCACCCATGGTTTCTTCGCAGCTACCTTGTTTGTACCTATGTTTTCCTTCCCAACTTCTGTGATGGCCCTTTTTAGAGATGTCCATTCCTCTTCAACTGTACTGCCTACTGCACTATTCCTTATTGCTGTATCTATAGCGTTAGAGAACTTGAAACATATCTCGCCATTCCTTAGTACTTCCGTATCCCACTTCTTTGCGTATTGATTCTTCCTGACTAATGTCTTGAACTTCAGCCTACTCTTCATCACTACTATATTGTGATCTGAGTCTGTATCTGCTCCTGGGTACGCCTTACAATTCAGTATCTGATTTTGGAATATCTGTCTGACCATGATGTAATCTAATTGAAATCTTCCCGTATCTCCCGGCCTTTTCCTTTTGTTAAAGGTGATGTGTGCGGTCCCATGAGAAGGACTAGCTTGCACAAAAGCTGGTGCATGCTGGGTGAGATCTGTGGTGAGAAAATGTTTTTACAATGGCTGTATGTGTTACCTGGAAGGTGGCACAGTGCTGGAGGTGCTTCTTACATGCTTTCCATTCTTGTCATCGTAAGATGGGAATGGTGGAGTGTGTGTAACCAACTGCTGGAACAGCCTTGCAGTCAATGAAACTTCCTGACATTTCTGCTCCTCTAACTGCTGTTCTAGAAATTGCTGTAGCACAACTTCCATCAATACACCCGGTAAGGTAGCCTGTTGCTCAGGGTCCACGGTTACATAACAAACACAGAAGATGCCCACGATCATCGCCATTTTGTTGTAACTCACAACATATAAAACACAAGATTGCACTGCTGGGACATATATTTTTAACAGTCTCATGGGACAATAGTTCACAAAGGATACAATGTATGGCACATCCACATGCCGAGACAGATACAGTACTGTTCCAGTTCGCATAGTGAATAGCATGACGAGTGAGAACAGACTTAAAGTGATCACCAGGCAGTGATCGCATACTTAGGTGGCACATCACGGGTGATGCTGGGGAGTGCCTGCACAGCTGTCATCTGTTGTCACTACCGCACTGTCTCCCCGTGGTGGCCACATTTCGCAATAGTGGATGTGGAGGGACTGTCACGTTGTACGTGCCAGCTGCACAACAAAGGCTGATGCCAGAGATGTCAGCTGGTGCCCGACACTTTGCACATTGGTGCTAACTTATGCCTTTGTTACTAGCACCCATTGCAACTACCTTTTATAGTTTTGCATGCCTTTACTTGTGACTTTACCAACAGCCAAAATAATTCGGTAATGTCCTGCAGTGCATTAAAGACCTTAATTTGTACTTTTTTCCAATTTGCGGTGTAAAAATCTTGTGAGGTAGAGAGGGATAGTGGAAATATTGGTTGTATAGCAAACTAACATTTCATTGGTCTAGGTTAGGTTGAAGGTGATAATTTGGTTGTGAGCTGGTGAACCCAATCAATGTGAATGCAAAATAAAGGTGGTGGTAACAGTGTAATCTGTAATCTGCAGTGTAATCTGATGTCTATGTTCGCCATATTGAATGCTGTTTGGCATACATAAAGAACTTTTCATTATAAAAGCTAAAGCTACAGGGCAAAATCAGCAAATCTGTGTTGGCTAACGGAGAAGTCTCTGATCTTTGATGCATATCACTTACATGTATTGTAAATAAACTGTGAAAAATGCAGTATGTGTGTGGGGGGAGTGGAGGTTTACTATATAACTTTTACCAAATGTGGGATCTAACCTGTCAGACTGGAACACTACCAATTATTAACAATTATATTGTCCTGAAATATAAACGTGCATGTTGCAGCAGTGGTTTTGTCTATCGTGCACATCAGAGTACAAATTCACTTGTTTAACTTTTCTCTGAAAGCTCATGCAATATGATTTGCACCCCAAGCTCCTTCATTTCATTTTATGTACTGTATTACAGTTACTTGCTCTAGGTTTTATCCGTGATCATGTTGTAAATCCACACGGTATAAGCCCCACTTCCCTCTCACTCTGACCAAGAGGTATATTTTGTCAGTGGACTCTGTTGTGGATCAAATATATAGTATAAAACAAATTACGGTACCTGTACAGACATATTTCTTATCGAGGCACAAATAGACATTGTCTGCACGATAAACCGCCACTTACTGGTCAGTTGCTAAATATTTGTGGGTCATGCTTTTTTGCCTTCAGTGTAAAACTTAACAAGTTTAGTGTGTATCCTCTTTGGAAGATTAGAAGTAGGTTTCAGTTTGTCAGTGTCAAGTTCCTGCATTTCTGTAGAAACCACTGTAATTTCTTCCAGTGTAAAGTTTTGCATCATATGATAGTTCATGGATGATGGTACATACAGTCTGGATCTTTGTCCACGTGTTTAGTGTGACATAAGTAAAGCTGCCCTCAATCCGTGGGTTGGTTTGGACACTGCAGTGCTCTATTAACTGTTTCCTACTGGCAGAGGGTACTGCCCTTTACACTTATCAGCCAGAGCATTATGACCACCTACCTATCAGCCAGTATGCCCACCTTTGGCACCGCAACTACACATGTAAGTCACCTAATTCCCGTGAATTCCAGAAAGAGGGGCGATGAGCTCTGATGCCACATTCAATCACATCCCAGATGTGTTCGATTGGGGTCAGATCTGGCAAGCTGGGGGGGTGGGGGTGGGGGGGGGCAGCACATCAATTGGAACTCACCACTGTGCTACTTGAACTACTCTGTCACACTCCTGGCCTTGTGACATGACACATTATCATACTGAAAATTGCCACTGCCAATGGAAACATGATCGTCACCAAGAGCTGTACGTGGTCTGCAACCAATGTACGATATCCCACGGCCTTCGTAGTGCCTCGCATGAGCTCCACTGTATCTGTGGATGCCCATGCGAATGTTCGTCAAAGCATAATGGAGATGTTGCCAGCTTGTCTTTGTCACACAGACAGCTGTCAAGAAACTGTTTCTCTGGAAGACGACGGATTCGTGGCCTCCCATTGGCACGACAAAGGTATCAAGATTCATCAGACCGTGCAACATTCTGCCACTGCACCAATGTCCAGTGCCGATGGTCAAGTATCCATTTCAATTGAAGTTGCCCGTGTCACGGTGTTAACATCGGCACACATGTGGGCCTCAGCTGCGGAGGCCCACCGTTAGGAGCGTTCGGTGCACTGTGCGTTCAGACACACTTGTACACTGACCGGCATTAAAGTCTGACGTTAATTCCACCACAGTTCACCGCCTGTCCTGTTTTACCAGTGTGCCCAGCCTAAGATGTCAGACATCTATAATATGGGGTGGCCGCCCAACACCACAACATTTGGACATGGTTTCATCTCGGTTTTGTCACACGTTGAAGATGCTCACCGCAACGCTCCTCGAGCACCCGACAAGTCCCGCAGTTTTCGAAACGCTTGTGCCGAACCTCTGGGTCACTGTCTTCGATCAAATTCAGATAGATCACCCACCTTCCTCTTGTATGCGTGGACAGCACGCTCACTGATACTACATTCACTGTGCCTGTGCCTGACTAGCAGTCATTCCTTGCCGGGTGATGCTCCTATCACCTGGATGGGTTTATATCGATAGTAGGTTGATGGTCATAATGTTCTGGCTGATTGGTGTATATCCATTATTAGGGCTCGTTCTCATTCCATTCATATGTGGAGTGCGTGAAGAATGATTTTGGTGCATATATAACTAATATAATCTGTGTCTTCACAGCACCTATGGGAGTGATGTATAGGTGACTGCTGTGTATTCCTAGATTCCCCACTTGGAGCTGGTAATTAGGCTTTCATCAAATATTTTGTATCTATATCTTAATGCCTTCCATTTTGGTGTTCCCATCATCTCCATGATACTCTCCCATGGGACAAACAGAGCTGTGACTATTCGTGCTGCCCATCTTTGTATGTGTTCAATATCCCCTGTTAGTCCAGTCTGTTATGGCCCCCACACAATTGAACAGTGTTCTATGATGGGTTAAGGAGTGTTTTGTAAGCAGTCTCTTTTTAGACATTGCATTTCCCTGGTATTATTCCAATGATCTGAACTCTGCCACATGCTTTACCCATGACTGAACCAGTGTGAATGTTCCTCTACATATCCCTACATATTGTTACACCTAGATATTTGCATCATCTGCAATACATATGAGGTCATTAACATACAGCATGAACAGAAAGGGTCCCACCACACTTCCCTGGGGCACACCTGAAGTTACTTCTACATCTGTCGACGACTCTCTGTCCAAAATAATGTATCGCATCCTCCCTACTGAGAAACTGCTCAATCCAGTCCCATCATTTCTTTTAAACCCCATACAATTTTATTTCTGATAATAACCATTCATATGGTACTGAGTCAAATACTTTTTGTTAGCCAAGAAATTCTGCATCTATCTGACCACCTTGATCTATGACATTTCAGGATGTCATGTGAGAAAAGTGTAAGTTAGGTTTCACACAACTTACATTTTCAAGATCCATGCTAGGCGGCAAGGCTGAGGTGATTCTTTTCAAGACACTGCATTGCATTTAAGGTCAGACTGCATTCTAAGATATGTTGAGGGCAATGGATTGTAGTTTTGTGGATCATTTTGCTACCCTTCAGATAGATGTGTGATGCCTGTACTTTCTTCCAACTGCTGGGCACAGTTTTTTGCTTGATGGATCTGGAAACAGTATGATAAGTATTCCATCAGGCCCTGGAGCTTTATTTACTTTTGTTAAACTCAGCTTTTTCTCGATGCCACTGATACTAATACCAATTTAACTCATTTTTGCAGTGGTGTGGGAATTAAACTGAGGTAATACCCCAATTTTCCTTTCGAAGGAAACATTTAAAAATGGTCTCAGCATTTCTACTTTTGCTTTGCTACCTTCATTTTCAGTTCCCGTGTCATCCACATGTGCCTCAGGGCTCAACAGAGAAATTATTATTTTTACATTTCATTTCCTCATTTTGTTGACTTGCTGGCTTAGTGGGTAAGTATAATACTACAAATCCAGAGATCCCAATGTAAGTGCAACACATTTTAGAATATGGCTCTAAAGTATACAGAATTCATAATGTATAGCTGTAATGTGAGATATTGTATGTATGCAAAGAATGGCAGCACAAATGTTCACAAGTTTGTCACACAAGGTAGAGTGTCAAGGAGTTGAAGAAAAACTTGAACTGGCAGATGCTTGAAGATAAACTTTTGTTTAGCCACTTACCAACCAGCCTGGTATGGCAGTCATTCACACAGGAGAATTGTACAGACATACCATCATTCAACTGTTGCACTGACTCCCATATGGAGGACACAGGAATAGGAATCTCTGGAGCCAAGAAGTAACTGAAAGACTTGAAATAAAATAAGTCCCTATTTAGATCGAATACCTATTTGGTTCTACAGAGAGTACTGTATGGCATTCGCCCCTTACCTAGCATACACTTATTGTGAATGTCTCACCCATTTGAGAGTCCCAAATGACTCCTGTATATAGGAGGGGTGGAAAAATGGACCCACAAAATTACAGACCAAAATCCTTAATGTCAGTTTGTTGCTGAATTATAGAGCATATTTTAGGTTCAAGTACACTGACTTCCCTGGAGATAATGTCCACAGGTCAATATGCATTTAGAAAGCATCACTTGTGTGAAACTCGGCTTGTCCTTTTCTCAAATGATGTCCTGTGAACCGTGGCTCAAGGGCAACAGACAGGTTCCATGTTCCTAGATTTATGGAAAATTTTTGACATAGTGTCCAACTCCAGACTGTTAATGATGGTCCAGGCATACAGAACAAGTTTTCACATATTTTGGCAGCTCGAAAGCTGAAGTAATAGAACCCAGTACAGTGTCCGGATGGTGAGTATTCATCAGAGACAAGGTATCAGCACAAATGCCCCTTGATCAGAAACACAGGTATCAGGACAAGTGCCCCAGAGAAGTATAATAGGACTACTCTTGTTTTCTATAAACATAAATAAGCTGACAGGCAGGGTGAACATCAATAAGCCATAGTACACAGGAAACTGTCACCATTGAGTGACTGTGGGAGGATAAAGAATGACATGGATAGAATTTTTATTTGGCAGCTTGCTCTAAATGTAGAGAAATTCATATTACCAGGAAAACAATCCTGCTATACAGAACTAGTGATGTGCTACTCAACACAGCCTTGTTGATTAAATATCTAGATGTAGCAGTGCAAATGGAATGATCACACAAGGATGGTAGTAGGGAAGATGATAAGTTAACTTTGATTTATGGAGAGAAATGTAGAATAGTGTAGCTCATCTACAAAGGAGGTTGCATATGGAATGCTTGTGTGACCCGTTCTTAAGTACTGTTCAAATGTTTGGGATCCTTGCCAGGTTGGATTAAAGGAACATAGAGCAGTTCAGTGATTTGCTGCTGGATTTTTTATTGGTAGATTCAGTCAGCATACATGTATTAGGGAACTCAAATGGGAATCACTTGGGGGAAACATTATTGAGAAAGTTTAGAGATACAGCATTTGTGACTGACTGCAAAATGATTCTACTGCCTGCAGTGTACATCTCACATAAGAGTCACAAAAATGAGATAAGAGAAATTAGGGCTCTTGCAGAGACATATGGTCAATCGTTTTCCCCTTATTCCATTTGCAAGCAGAACAGAAAACCGAATGACTAGCAGTGGCACAAGATACCTTCCACCGTGCACGTACAGTGGCTCGCGGGATGTATATGTAGATGCAGTTAGACATTAGCTATTCTGATAATGTCCACTTAGAAATTTTGAAGAACCAGTATTCAGTGAGGAGTCTAGGATCATACTAAAATTCCAAATGAACTTCTGCCATAGGGACTCAAAGGCGAAGATATATTAGATACATTAATTACAGTAGATGCGATGCATTCTAGCAGTCATTCTTCCACACTCCATATGTGAATGAAACAAGAGGAAATACCAACAGACATTATCCTCTGCCATGTGCACCACAGTGGTGTACAGACTATAAATGTTACTGTAGATCCCCGGTCAGATCTGGCACTTTGCACTGCTATGTTTTGTGCCTTTCACCTCTGGCAGTGAAAAAATTCCAAGTTGCACTATGGTAAAGAGTGCATGTTAAACCGTATGTCCCTGTAATTCTCAGGAAAATCAGTTCTAAGGTTGGAGAAAGGGAAGGACATCTTTTTTGATGGAAATATACTGTATGTAATAGCAACAGGTAGAGCTGACATCTTTGAGAATGTCTGATTTCAGTGACTACAGGGCAATTGTAACAACAGTGATTACCAAAGAACATACCAAATGAAACAAGTAGAAAAATTTATGTGTTATCAACTAGATACAGAAACAGTAATGTCATATCTAAATGAGGAACTTGAAACTCGGGACCTTTGCCTTTCGCGGGCAAGTGCTCTACCAACTGAGCTACCCAAGCATGACTCATGCCCCATCCTCACAGCACTTGCTCGCGAAAGGCAAAGGTCCCAAGTTCGAGTATCGGTCCAGGAAGTTTCAAATGCCAGCATTGTTCCTTCGATAAGGGTACGGGTGGTTTCCTTCCATAATCCGAGCTCACGCTCCATCTCTAAATGTCAGCGCTGTTGAAGGGTCGTCAAACTCTAATCTTTCTTTCTGGCAATGAAGAGCAGCACATTTCATATCAGAGTCACTTAGTACGCATGGGAGCATCACGGAGATGCTCAGGCAACTGCTGTAACAGATGCTAAAGAGAGGTTTTCTGCATCACGATGAAGACGGACTGGAGTTTGTGACTGAAGTTTAAAAGAACAGTTGACCATGCAGTGGAGAGATAAAACAGTTAACAGTTCTCAATGGGAGGACCCTCCATGGTAGACAGTTACTATAAAGAAACTAACACTACTGCATAACAGGTGTGAAACCTTGAATGAAACATATTTGGCTGTATAGAGGACAATCCATGAACCTTCAACAACTAGTGCAGCCAAGTAATATTGAAATATCTCTCACAAAACCCAAATAAATTCTGGCCACATCTCAAGGCAGTTAGTGTTACCAAAGTTCACGTTTAACTTCTGTATAAAGCTACATTCCAGATAATACCTCCAGGAAAGACTTCCTAACACCTAAGTTTATTAGACATTCACCAATTCCTCTTTTCAGAAATGCTTTTCTTCCTCTAGAGAGCCTGTATTTCATATCTACTCTACTTTGGCCATCATCAGTTATTTTGGTAACCAAATAGCAAAATTCATCTACTACCATCAGTGTCTCATTTCCTAATCTAATTCACTCAGAATTTCTTTATTTAATTCAGCTACATTCCATTATTCCTGTTTTATTTTGTTGAATTTCATATTATAATCTACTAGCGAATTACCCAGTGTTGCCCAGATATGTGTTTATTCCAATTCCAATAGTCTATCTCCTCCTCCCCCCTCTCTCCATCCATCTCCTCCTCTCCCTCCCTCTCTCTCTCTCTCTCTCTCTATCTCTCTCTCTCTCTTTCTCTCTCTCTCTCTCTCTCTCTCTCTCTCTCTCTTTCTGTTCACCTCTTCCGTCTCCTACCCCAACTCTCTGTCAATCTCCTCGTGCTTCTCTCTCTATCCGTCTGCTCCTCATCTCCATCCTTCCACTCCTCCCCCTCTCCCTGTCCAACTACTCCTGCCCCCTCTGTCCATCTCATCCTGCCTCCTCCATCTCCTCCTCATCCCCCTTCTAAGTCCATCACCTCCTCCCCCTCTCTCTGTACACCTCCTCCTCCCCCTCTTTCTGCCCATCACCTCCCTCCTCTCCTTATCTATGTCCTCCTTCTCTCTATCCACCTTCTCCCACCACCTGCCTCTGTCTGGCTCCTCCTTCCCTCTTTCTCTCCTCATCTCTTCCTTCCCATCTCTTTACACATCTCCTCCTCTTCCCTTCTTCTGACTCTTTCCTCCTCCCTTCTCTCTGTCCATTTCCTCCTTCCCAATATCGGTATCCATCTCCTCTTTTCTCCTCCCTTCCTGACCATCTCTTCTTCCCCTTCCTCTCTCCATGTCACCACCACTACCATCACCACCACCACCAGCATCATCTCAATAGGATTTTTGTTGTGAATTGTGTTGTGTTGTGTATTGTGTTTTATTCATCTCATGACGTACATTTGCAATCCATTTGGTTTGCGTACAGGAGACATGTCAAAAATTTATAAAACAATTACAATGATTTTTACATTAATAAATAATAGCACTATAATAAATAACAACACTATAAGGATATTTCTTGGAACGTGTAACACATTGTACCCATCTCAAATTTCCAGTTTGTCCCACATGAATTCATCCACTGAGTAATAACACTTCAGTGTCAGTACCTCATATAGCTTTCTTTTAAGTGAACCTAAATTCATCTGAATCAACTTGTTCCCTTTCAATATATTACAAATTTACATTTCCATGTATTGAGGTCCCTGGGCATACAGTCTGAGGTGGTGGGTGGGGAGCATAAAATTTTATTTGTTTCTGGTATCATGTGAATGTACAAAATGGTTTGCCTCAATAATTCATGTCTGGTGTACAAAAATATAATAATTTCATATACGTATAAGGATGGCAGAGTTAATATTTTAAGTTTTCTAAATAATGGTTGACATGGTTCTTTGTGATTTGCAGTGCACATATTTCGTACGATTTTTTTCTGTATTTTTAGTATCTCCACTATGTTTGTCGAGTTATCCCAAAAAACAATACCATAGCTAATAATGGATTCGAAGTAGCTTGTATATGCTACTTTTTGTGGGTCCATGTCAGTTGCAGTTTATAATATTTGATTGCATAAATGAAATGCTCACAGTCTAGTTTCGAACAGACAAGGGATCGGTACAAACAGAGGATGGTTTTCTGATCAGCTCCCTAGGAAGTACCACATAGGACACTGAGGGACTGTGTGCAATGTGCAGCCAGGTAAGACATGTGGGAATTTTGTAGTTTCAGCAAACAGAGGAGGAACAGTCCCAAGATGTAAAGATCTGTCCATCCTATGCTGTCTAAATACAATCCACCTTTGTGGAATTCGTTTGGTCACTGGCACCTTTTACAGTAGCCTAGTTGAGAGTCTTTATGCAGAAGCTGTCATACTGATGTGATGTTCTCCTCAGTAGATTCAAATTTCTGCAATGACCAGCCACTCATCCTGTGCCTTCTTCTTTGATGACTCCATTGACTGTCAGTATGGGGTGCATCCCTCTTCTCCTAGAGTTCATTTTCAGTTATTGCTCCTCCAGCTTAACTTCATTTTACCTGCCACTTTCCTGATGGGTGTGAACCCTTCAACAACTTGGCTTTGTGTGGCAGCCCGTGTCCACCCTGAACTTCATTCGCTTCCAAAGGAAACTACTACAAATGTGATCTATCGCTGTAAGTTTCTCAACCTTTGCATGGAACGTAGTAATAGTACCTTTGTGTACACTGATGGCTCTTGGATTGACCATGGTGCAGTTCTGTTTTCAGTTTCTTAAAGGTGATATTTTCCTGACAACCTGTGGGTGAATGTTAGGGTGAAGCTGTGTAAAGGTGTGTCCCCCTCACTCCAACAGAAGCCAACTCAAAAGAAATTCCTGAAATCCTTCAAGAAAAAACAATTTGTATCAAAATTTGTATTAATTCAAATTTTGTGAAAAACCTATAATGTATTGTGTAACCCAATGCTGAAATGCTTTTTGAAACAGTTACCAAGTCACTCCATTATGAACACTTAATTAATGCTATGAAATATTAATGTGAGTATGTGTGTGGTTTTTAGAAATCTGCAGATTATTTTATGTCAGAATTGCTCCCAGCATCAAACTATAGGTGATAGGCTTGTTAGAAACATTGTTAATATTATTTTATCATGTTTCATGTTATAATAATGCAATTGGTAGAAGCAAGGAAGTGTCTCATGCAGAAATACAGCAATAATTGTATTTATGAAAAACTGAAATGAAAAAAATGCTGATGCTTTTGGGCAGAGTCTATGTTTCGCCAGTCTTCTTGTTAAAATTATGTATTGTGATGTAATTGTTGTATGTATAACTATTGGTACAATAATGTGATAAGTCTTCTCAAGAGTGCGAAAATCAATTTTTGTTGTTTGATAAAGAAGCTTTCAATCTGGTGGTCAACTGCTCTGTTGTGCTAACCTCCTTACTTCATTCAGGTATAGAGGAATATTCATCCTACAGGTAAAAATCAAAAGTGGTGTCTTGGTGATAGTTGATACTAGTGTTGCAGTAAACAAGGGGAATAATGTTCCACTGATAACATGTATTCAGTGAAAACATTTTGCAACAAAGAATGATCCATTTGCAGTAGTGAATGGTGTTCATCAGTCATCATATGCTTTACTTACATTGAAATATAAACCTAATAATGCCATCAAGTCCTAATGAAGCACTGGTTGTGCATTATGATTGTTGCTAAAAGTATGTTGTTTCACTATAGAAAAGTTTATGAAATATGCACACATCCACTCGCAAAGCCCAACTACTGTTCTTATTACCCTGAGTACACAATATGCTTTACGTATTCCCCTAGTAAAAAGTTTTAGGCGAGTTCAGGGAAATGCATTTGAGGATGTTGCCATCTACTTCTATTTACTCACCAATTGCAGAATAGACTAACAAGCGTTTTGTTACAGTAAGATAACTTTCTAAAACTGGGCATTATTCTGACACAACTGTTCATTCAGACTATTCACTGCTGTCATTTTTCATGTACAGTACTTGCAATACTCATCAGTTTGTTATTTGCGTCAGAAGGGATTTTACTTAGCCTAAACTGCTACAAAATTTTAACAATACACTTATCTGTCATTGTTTTCCAGTTTTTTCAGGCATTTGTGAAGTGAAGGATACAGTAATTTCCAGCCAAAAGTTTATAACCTATGTGATTTTTCTTATGGAAGATAAAATCTGAGAATCTCAACATCGAGTTCTCTGCCAACCATGTTTTGAGTAAATCATGACATCGGTTTAGGTGAGAGAGAATTACAATATTTCTTTTGCAGCTAGAGTGACATGATGAAGACAGATCATCTCTACATAAATTGTCAGCAGCTAATGTTCCCACAACACAGACTTATTATAAAACCAAATACTGGTGGAAGACCCGCACCGCCGTACTACACAAGGTCCTAATGGAGGTGGTTTGCCATTGCCTTCCTCCGACCATAATGGGGATGAATGACGATGATGGAGATGACGCGGCAATACCCAGTCATCTTGGGGCAGGTGAAAATCCCTGACCCCACCAGGAATCAAACCCGGGACCCTGTGCTCGAGAAGCGAGAATGCTACTGCAAGACCATGAACAGCGGGAAATATGACTCCTACCATAAATATGGTAGGAGTTCACACTTTATGGTCTAAAACAACATATATCAGACTTTTGGCATCTGGTAGAGGTTCACTGTTGCTTCTAAAACAATGTTTAAATGGCAGGGTCTTCAGCCACTGAAAAAGTCTGTATCGTCAGCTTCTGTCTTTTAGTATAATATGTTACCCGTGATTAACAAGCTTTCCATTTCAACTGACAAAACAACTGTATATTAGATGATGTTTCCAGTGGAGGTGCATGGGATCAACCGAATGTAAGGGCAAAGAAGTGACAGCCCACAATTGTGTGAAGTCTTCCAACTACATATACCTTCTGACACATATGAACCTTCATCATGTTTGATTCAATGGGGATTTTTGTCCTACATATGAAGCTGCTATCGAGTGGTGCCTCACTTCCAACAGAAAATTCTGTGACCTCAAGTATCTGAAATCAGTCATCTTCCCTGTCTCTCCTCTACCCACAATTGCTGCCAACACATCCTTATTCTTCCACCCATATGTGATAGTTGTTATTTCTTAATCTGTTACCCAAATGTGCAACCGGTTACAAACTACAAGAGCCTGACAACAAGAACAAAAACTGAAGATGGGCAGTGACACATCTGTGGGTAAAAGTTTTTGAGCTATAGATATTTTTGTAGCATGTTGGTTCAAGATGAGATGTACACATGCACAACTAGATTCAAACATGAAGCTATCTCTTTTGTATGCAAAAAGTAGGAACAGGATCAGAGGCTGGAAGAACACAGTGCAGAAACCTTGACCGAAGTTGTCTGTGCCCCAAGTACTTAAAAATTAATTTTTATTTTTCTTCGCTTACATCAAAGCTCAAAGTAGATGACTGAGGGTGTATAGTGGAGATGCTGAGTCACAGATTGGTACAACAAAAATACTATCACAAATAAAGCTCTCAGCCATTAAGGCCTTCATCAAAAATAGACAACACACACACACACACACACACACACACACACACACACACACACACACACACACACAAAGGCAACTTACAGACACATGGCTGCAAACCACACTGGGAGCAGCAGCGCCAGTGCATAATGGGAGTGGCGACTGGGTGGGGGTTTGGAGGAGGCTGGTGTGGGGAGGGGGAGGGATAGTACAGTAGGGGTGATGGACAGTGAAGTGCTGCTAGGGAGCATGCAGTGACGACGTGGAGAGAGGGTAGCGCAGCTATGTGACGTCGGGAGGTTAGACTTTGGGCAGGGGAGAGGTGGGGAGGGGCAAGGGGGTTAGCAGAAAATGGGAGAACTAAAAAGACTGGGTGAAATGGTGGAATGAAGGCTGTGTAGTGCTGGAATGGAACAGAGAAGGGGCTGGATGGGTGAAGAGAATGAGTAACAAATTTTGAGACGAGGAGGGTTACAGGAACATTGGCTATATTTCAGAGAAAGTTCCCACCTGCGCATTTCAGAAAAACTGATGTGGCACAGGCTGTGAAGCAGTCATGGAAATTAAGGATGTCATGTTTGGATGCATGCTCAGCAACACAGCAGTACAATTGTTTCTTGGCCACAGTAGTCGGTGGCCATTCATGTGGACAGACATTGTTGGTTGCCATGCACACATAGAATGCAGCGCAGTGGTTGCAGCTTAGCTTGTAGGTCACATGACTGGTTTCAGAGGTAGTCATGAGGTAAGGTGCTGTGAGCAGGGGTTGTGTAGGGATGGACGAGTATATTGTGTAGGTGTAGGTTCGATGGACAGTGGAATACCACTGTGGGAGGAGTGGGACTGAGCTTCTGGATAGGGACAAGGAAACTTTTCTGTAATGACACAGATGGAAGGAGCAAGAATCCTATTCCTCCTTGGAGTACCACTGTCCACCACCTCTACAAGAATCTCCAAACCTCCCCCACATCCCCTTATAGCTGACAAACCCTGTCTACTTCATTTACCCCACCCTCCAAAACTCCCTCCCACCACCACACATAATCTAGAATCTACACAGACCCGAAACACGGTCATGAACCTTTCCTCCAGAAAACTTAGTCCCACAGAAATATCAGTCCTTTCCAAAGGCCTCACCTTTTGCCCCACTCCCAAATTCAATCATGCAGGATTTGTTGAAGACTTTCTCTCTTTCTCCCGGTCCCTACAGTGGAAACAATTTTTTGCCGTCAACCCTACCAATCAGACCCAACCAAATACCAATACTGAACCCTTCTTAACCCTGTTCACTCCTCCATCCAACCATGATCCACCCCCACTGCCCCCAAATCACCTCTGGTTAACTTTCTAGAAGCTATTAACTGCGAACCTCGGCTCACCATCATTCCCCAAATCCCTCAAGATGCAAACTAACTTTACATCCATAGAAAGAACTGCACTCCACCATCTAAAAACTGATCCCGGCCTTATAATCCTATCTGTGGATAGCAGGCTCTCCAGTCACTCCTCAAGTCCTTAGGTCCATCCCAGAACCTCTCTCCTCGGAGTCCATCCCTCTGCTCACTTCTACCACTCCCTGCACTCCTACCTTCTACATGCTTCCTAAAGTCCATAAAGGCAACCACCCAGGATGCCCCATTATCGCCAGTTACTGTGTCCCACTGAGAGAATCTCTGCTGTTGTAGACCAATACCTTCAACCTATTACCGGGAACCTGCACTCCTATATAAAAGAAACCAATTATTTCCTCCACCGCCTCTCCACAGTTACTGACCCTTTATAACACGGTGCCCTGCAAGTCACTATTGATGCCACTTCCCTTTACACCAACATCCCTAATGCCCATGGAATTACTGCTATTGAACACTACCTTTCCCAACACCCGACAGATTCCAAACCATGACCAACTATATCCTCACCCACAATTACTTCTCCTCTGAAGGCATTACCTACAAACAAATCTGGGGTATGGCTATGGGCAGCTGCATAGTACCATCCTATGCCAACCCATTCATGGGCCATCTAGAGGAATCCTTCATAAACATCCAGAATCTGAAACTCCTCACCTGGTTCAGATTCATTGATGACATCTTTGTGATCTGGATCAAGGGTGAGGACACCCTATCCACATTCCTCGAGTACCTCAACGAATTCTCCCTCATTTGCTTCACCTGGTCCTACTCAAACCAACAAGCCACCTGCCCAGAAGTTGACCTCCACCTCAAAGATGGCTACATTGGTACCTCTGTCCATATTAAACATATACCTCCACTTCGACAGCTTCCACCCATTTCATACCAAGAAGTCCCTTCGAAAACAGCCTAGCCACTCACAGTTGTCACATCTGCGGTGACAAGCGGTGCCTCTCAAAATATACTGAGGGTCTCACTGAAGCTTTCACAGACCTTAATTATCCTCCCAACCTTGTACAAAAACAAATCTCCCATGTCTTATTTTTACAGTCTCCCACCACCTCCCAAAGTCCCACCGTCGGCCACAGAGGAGCATTCCCCTCCTAACTCAGTATGACGGAGGACTGGAGCAACTGAATTACATTCTCTGCCAGTGTTTCGACTACCTTACACAACCCCTGCTCCCAACCCCTTACCTCATGGCTCATACCCCTGTAATAAACCTGTGTGCAAGACCTGTCCCATACATCCTCCCACCACCACCTACTCCAGTCCAGTCACAAACATGACCTATCCTTTCAAAGTCACAGCTACTTCTGAAACCATAATGTGATCTAGAAGCTAATTGC